>NC_048603.1:20479178-20749178 GCF_003668045.3 Cricetulus griseus
TGTGTGTGTGTGTGTGTGTGTGTGTGTGTGCGCGCGCGCGCGCGCCTGGGCCTGGGCCTGTAATGGGCTTTTGAAACCTCAGAGCTCAGCCCAAGTGACACACTTCCCCCAACAAGGCCACGCCTCTTTATTCTTCTAAACCTCTCCAATAGCGCCACTCCCTGACCACTAAGCATTCAAACATGTGAGCCTATGGAGACCGTTCTTACTCAAAACACCACACTGCCCCTCACATCAGGGCACACTGGCACCTCTCCTGAGCCTCCTCCTTAGCATCCTTGCTGCTGCACAAAACCGTGCGTCTGTCCGTCATAGCAACGGGAAAGCCCCAAGATTTGAGAGTAACTTTTAGGAAGGTTAAGGGTGGGCCGGGTGGTGGCTGGTTGTGAGGACAGTCTGTCAGAGTTAAGTCTGACCTGACTCACCTGCCAGGGTTGACCAGGTACACCTGGGCTGCCAGCACCCGTCATTCCTGCTGTGGAGAAACAGCCTAATCAAATAGTGACTATGTTGTGTGCCCACCTGCTGTTTGACCCAGCAATCCCTTACACAGCCTGCCCTTCTCATTGCCAAGTGGACACAAAAGCCTCTCTTTGGTGAGGCGAATGTAATTAAGTAGGGTAATAGGCAGAACTGTGTCTAGCAAAAGTCCGCAGTAGCTTTGTTTTTATTCTGCTGTACTGCCATAGATGGCCACCAGAGGGCGATGTCAGCACATGTATTTGCTAAGAAGTTGTCCATCTGGAATGGCGGTTTCTCTGTTGCTTGGTTTTGGGTCTGTTCCCAAGAGTGCAGTGGGCAAGATTAGTAACTATGTGATGTGGGTGAACTCACATCAGGCTCTTTCCCGGCTTATTGCTATTTGAAATAGATAAATAAATGACTGTAGCAAGTAGTAACACACCAGGAACAAAGTTCCTTTCCTAATCCGACGCCTCTTCCAAGTTGTAATCATTCCTTTTGAGTGTGCCGCTGCTTGCCTCGGGGACACCAAGACTGGCATTGCTCACAGCATCCACTATTTGAGTCTTTCAGCCAACAGCACGCTGACACCGCAGGTGTCATCTTGGAAGGTCTTGGTGAAGCTTTGGTGTGATTGTTTGGTGAGGGCTCCTTGGCAGCTCAATCATGTCTGTCAGCCCCAGGCTTCTCTTCTGTAAATGGGGTGGTGGCGGTGGTGATGATTTTGGTGACAGTGTGACGTTGGCGATGCTGGTGCCAATATTGATGGTCACGAGGGAGATGGATAGTGATGGTGGTGGTGGTGAGAGCACCACCGGTTTGGCTGTTTCCCAGGACAGCAGGTGATGATCACGTGTAATCTCAGGTGTAAAGAACCGGGTGCGTATTATTCACTGCTGAGGGTAGCATAGAACTTATTTTGCAACTGGGTTGACAGGGAAGGTTGGGTTGCTACTCTGGGCTATAGACTGTGATGTGTGTGTGTGTGTGTGTGTGTGTGTGTGTGTGTGTAAGGCATGTGGGCACTTGTAGAACACTGAGCTCTGAGTAGGCCTTCTACTTCCCCAAGCCCTCTGCTCCCCCAGCCCACCTACTCATCTGGCTCCTGTACTCACCCTGCCCTCCTCTTCCCAGGACCCCCTCACCCTGTCCCCCTCTTCCCAGGACCCCCTCACCCTGTCCCCCTCTTCCCAGGACCCCCTCACCCTGTCCCCCTCTTCCCAGGACCCCTCACCCTTCCCCCTCTTCCCAGGACCCCCCCTGACTCCCCCGACCCTCTTCCAGGACCCTCACCCTGTCCCCCCTCTTCCCAGGACCCCCTCACCCCCCTCTTCCCGGACCCCTCACCCTGTCCCCCTCTTCCCAGGACCCCCTCACCCTGTCCCCTCTTCCCAGGACCCCCTCACCTGTCCCCCTCTTCCAGGACCCCCTCACCCTGTCCTCCTCTTCCCAGGACCCCCTCACCCTGTCCCCCTTTCCAGGACCCTGTCCTCCCTTCCCAGGACCCCCTAACCCTGTCCCTCTTCCCAGGACCCCCCTCACCCTGTCCCCCTCTTCCAGGACCCCACCCTGTCCTCCTCTTCCCAGGACCCCTCACCCTGTCCCCTCTTCCCAGGACCCCCTCACCCTGTCCTCCCCTTCCAGGACCCCCTCACCCTGTCCCCCTCTTCCCAGGACCCCCTCACCCTGTCCCCCTCTTCCCAGGACCCCCCTCACCTGGTCCGCTACTCACTTGACCTACACATTGCAGCACTGGAAACCGCCACTTTGAGGCTCGACAGTCTGCACCTTCCATGCCCACAAAGTGTCTAGTTCCAGGACATTTAATTTCTAAATCAAAAGTATATTTTCTCACCTGAGTTGACTTTGCAACAACTAGTTAAACCACCTTCCTGCTCCTTTTGGGTCACCTTATCAGTCTAGCCAGTCCCTAGGAGAGAAAGACAGGGAAAAGCCCTTACATGTCTCCACCTAGCTGACTCCCACCAGACACATGTTTACAGTGTTATGATGCTTGGTTTGCCACTGTGTCCAAAGCTGGCCTTGGTCTCATTGTCTGGTGCCCAGCACTAGGTGGCTTCTCTGAAGGCAGAGCCCGTTGGGGAATTTTGTCTTCGTCTCCCAAGAAGGACACCCCAGAGTTTTGTTTCACTGTCCATTTCTTTCTGACACTGACTCAGGTGCTCTGTGTGTGTGTGTGTGTGTGTGTGTGTGTGTGTGTGTGTGTGAATATGTGTATATATTTGGTGTATGTATTTGTGTGTGTGTGTTTCTATGTATATATGTTAGTGTGTGCATGTATGTTTCTAAATGTGTGCATGTATGTATGTGTTTGCATGTGTGTGTGCATATATAAATATATACATATATGTTTTTGTATATGTGCAAGGATGTGTATATATGTGTGTGTATATGAATGTATGTATGTATGTGTGTTTGTATGTGTATGTATGTGTGTGTTTGCATGTGTATGTGTGTGTTTGCATGTGTATGTGTGTATGCATGTGTGTTTGCGTGTATATATACGTATGTGTGTGTTTGCATGTGTGTGTATGCATGTATGTATGTATGTGTGTGTTTGCATGTATATGTATGTATATGTTTGCATGTGTATGTATGTATGCATGTGTTTGTATGTGTGTGTATGTATGTATGTGTATATGTATGTTTCTGCATATGTGCATGCATGTGTATATATGTATGTGTGTGTGTATGCATGTATGTATGTATGTATGTATGTGTGTGTTTGCATGTGTATGGATGCATGTGTTTGCATGTGTCTGTCTGTCTGTATGTGTATATGTATGTTTCTGTATATGTGCATGCATGTGTATATATGTATGTATGTATGTGTGTATGTGTGTGTTTGTATGTGTATGTATGTATGTATGTATGTGTGTATGTGTGTGTATGTATGTATGTATGTACATATGTATATGTGTGTGTTTTTGTATGTATGTATGCACTTGTGTGTGTGGCTCTGTGTGTGTGCACACATTTGTGCTTGTGCCCTTGCCCACGCAGGTGCATATGGAGGTTGAGGCTGCTGTTGGGATGTGGTCTTTAGTGCTTCTCCACCTTCTGTTTTGAGACAGAGTCTCTCTTTGAGCTTGGAGCTTGCCATCTTGGGTAGACAGGCTGACTTCTGGGGTCCATCTGCTGTCCCCCAGGACCACCTGGCTTTTTGCATGGGTGCGAGGGATCCAAACTCAGACCATGCTGAGCAACACTAGGCTATCTCCTCATCACTCAGGTGATTTCTTTAATTGAATTTTTTTTTTTAAGAACCTTGACAACTCAAGCAAGTCTCTAATGTAGAGAACAGCCCATTCCTTACCCCTTACCTGCCTGTCCCTAGCCTGCTGCTGGAGCTGGCTGTTGGGAGCCTTGTGAATGGGCCGAGTCTGAGTGCTCGTGATTCTTTCTCTCACAGTCACAGCAAGCTTCATGGCTGCTGGTTTCCTCACAGCACTTTATCTGGCTGTCTCCTTGCAAGGTAGCAGCTGCCTCCCAGCTTTCACCTAGGTGTGGAAGCTTTGATGAGAAACTACAGACTGGCAGCCCTTGGACTGTGTTGACTTCTGTGGTCTGCCCAGTCTCATTTAGCTGCTTTCCAGGAGATTCGTAATCCAGATCCAGCATTGGAGCCCTGCTGCCTAGACTTAGAACACAGATGACGGTGGCAGGTGTCCTGTACTTGCCTGCTAACGTAGTGGCATCTTGTTCCCTCAATAGACTTGAGGTAATGGCCACACCTTAGGGCATGACTCCAGTATGCCGATATGACCCCTTACAAGGAAGATGGTTGCCTCCCGGACAACCTGTAAATGGAGTTCTTAGTTGGTCTAAACAATAAAAGCCCAGAGTCAGGTATAAAGAAAAATGCTGAGGGATCAGAGAGAAGAAGGAGCGAGCCTAAGCCACCTTTGCCTCATTAGCTTCCCAGGAAAATGAGCGTGAGTTCCTTTTCTTTCCGCTTATATCCTGTCTCCACCCAGCCATCTCACTTCCTGTCTCTTCCCAGCCATCTCACTTCCTGTCCGTCTCTGCAGACCTCCAGACCTCTATGGTTAGTTAGTGGCTAGCTCCATCCTCTAATCTTCAGACTGGCTTTATTTGTACAAGCAAGATTCCACCACAACCACCCCGTTCATGACCCTTGCAGGCCCGTCATGCATCCCTGGTGCCCTAGGAGGAGCTGGCGGCCTGCATGGAGGAATCTGCCCTGCAAGGGGTCAGGGCCTCAGTTCTGTTCCTTGGCTGTTGCTGCCGTCTAGCACCCTGCTGAGTTGTATCTGTATCTGGGGTGGGAGGCTCACTTCCCCTGACAGTCCAGTTCCTTATCCACAGGTGCTCCAGCCTTCTCCAGACACGGTTCCTCTCATGTAGATGTTTGTGTGGGCATAAATCCATTTTCTCCTTCCTGATTTTTAAACTTACCCTTGGAGCTGAGCCCGTAGCATTTTACCTCCACGGGCTGGTAGCCCACCCTCTTAGACAGGTTACGTTTGCTTGCCTGTAGCACAGGATAATGTCTTCATGTCTGTCTTAGCTGCAGGGCTCCTCTATACAACTGGACAGGTTGTGCATGGCTTGGTGGTGCCGTGTTTAAGGAAGACAGCTGGAAGTCTTACACACAGTACAAGTGTGACATGTCACAGTGTCTCCATGTAGTATGATTTTCTGATGGGACACTAGTGTCTTAAGGAAAAGGAGAGGTGCCTTTTGGGCTGGCGTAATGTTGGTAAAGTAGCGTGACAGGAGCTTGACAATACCCGCTACTGTTTTATTCACTGTCTCTATTATTGCCTTGAAGGAGAGGCTGGCAGCCGCCTGGTGTGTGCAGAGTGGGAAGTGAGGTTGTCCAGGAGGGAGAAGGAACAGGAGTCAGGCTTTCCCGAGTTCATGGCCAGCCTGCCCGGGACTGACTGTGTGCCGGGCCTGCGTTGTTTCCATCGGGTTGTGAAAGCATTGCAGTGGGTTATTGATCCAGGCAGTTCTAACAGCGAGAGGTGTCTTTCAGCTGGCGTGATAAGATGCTGGCACATCTTAACTCTGTTTATCTGTGTTTTTGTCTTTTTAGTGACATGTGAGGTGTTTGCACTTCTTAAAATAGATGCTGTCCTGCAGTGGAGAAATAAATAATAAACCCATTCCAGAGGACTGCTTTGAAGATTTAAGTACACTTAGTGTGAGCCTTGTGTGGTACTTGTCCATGGTGAGAGCTTGGTGAATTTAAGCCTCCTCCTTGTCTACTTCTTCCTTTTAAGATTTTTAGTCCCAGCAAGTTTTAGTAAGTGTGATGGTGTCTTAGGGTTTCTGTTACTGTGAAGAGGCATCATGACCAGGCAACTCTCATAAAGGAAGACACTGAATTGGGGTGGCTCATGATTTCAGAGGCTTCCCTGCCATCTTCATGGCTGCGTGCAGCAGACGTGGTGCTGGAGAAGGAGCTGAGAGTTCCACGTCTTGTTCTGCAGGCAGGAGAAGCGACCGTGCACCACACTGAGTGTAGCTTGAGCACAGGCGATCTCAACGTCCATCTCCACAGTGACACGCCCACTCCAGCAGGGCCACACCTCCAAATAGTGTCATTCCCTGTGGGGGCCATTTTCTTCCAAACCACCACAGATGGTAATGGTGACAGCGGTAATGAAAGTGGTGAAGGTGGCATTGAAGATAGAGCTGGATACAGTAGCGGTGACGCTGGTGACTGCGGTGATGGTGATGGTGATGGTGATGGTGGTGACTGCGGTGATGATGATGGTGATGGTGATGACTACGGTGATGATGGTGATGGTGATGATGATGGTGATGATGGTGATGATGATGATGATGGTGATGATGGTGATGATGATGATGATGATGGTGATGATGGTGATGATGGTGATGATGATGGTGATGATGGTGATGATGGTGATGATGGTGATGGTGATGATGGTGATGATGATGATGATGGTGATGATGATGATGATGATGGTGATGATGGTGATGATGGTGATGATGATGGTGATGATGGTGATGATGGTGATGATGGTGATGGTGATGATGGTGATGATGGTGATGATGGTGATGATGGTGATGGTGATGGTGATGATGGTGATGATGGTGATGGTGATGATGGTGATGATGATGATGGTGATGATGGTGATGATGGTGATGATGATGGTGATGTTAGCGGTCAGGGCCATGGTGGAGATGTTTGTGATGGTAGTGACATGGGTGATCGTGATGACGGTGATACCATGGGATGTCTACACGGGTGGCTAAAGGCTCCCAGAGTAAATGGAATGAAGGAAATCATCCTCACCTGATTTTCTTCCCTTAAAGATAAAGGGAGGGTGAGAACTGGAGAGACACAGCACAGTGGTTCAGTGTTTGATGCTCTTTTACAGGGCCTGCTGTCTGTTCCCAGGACCCACAGGGTAACTCCATTTCTGGGGATCTGATGCCCTCTTCTGACCTGCAAGGGCACTGTATGTATGCAGGTGGTATTCATACATGTGTACAGACAAGCAGAACACTCCCATACATAAAAGAAAGTAAAGGAAGGTGTCATTCTATGAGACTGGTGCACAGGCAGAAGGGGTGTGACGTCTCACAAAGCCGCACAGCGTGACACTGCGTTCATTGTGTAGGATGTGAGAGCAGCCTGGCTTTGTGTTGTTAAAATATTGCCACTCCTGTTTGGGAGCTGCTAGTTTCTACGAGTTTAATAACTTAAGGACAAGTGAAACACAGGAAGTCAAAAGCTATAAGGGCGTTCTTGCCGTCTCTTCTCATAAGACTTGGCTCTGGCTGTTGAGCTCTTTTGCAGTTAATACAGTGAAATAAAAGGTAGTTGAAATAAAAGTAGTGAAATAAAGGTAGTGAAATAAAAGTACAGAGGGGGATTTATGCTAATCAGGGAGCAGAAGTGAGAGATTTTTTACAAGTACAGTCTCTATATGGAGTGATTTAATAACCTAGCAAAGTAGCGTTTTGTCTTCCTGTGGTTATTGATAAATGCTTAAGCGTTTTGCAATCATTAATCCGTCTAAGTGATGGGATCCTTAATGGATCCCCGTTGGTGTTATTACTCAGAGGAAGATACCAGGGCATTGAGGCTGTGGCTACAGCTCACTAGTGGAGGCAGCGTGAAATGTCCGGAGGTGTGGGCTGTGCACCTAGGAAGGAGCTCAGAATCTGAGTTTCTACACCAGTTCCCAGAGATGCAGGTTTACCTTGGATTGCACCTTGACTGTGTGAGCTGTGACCCTCATACCCTCAAGTCTCAGCAATGTGCTTGAAATTAGATGGATCGTGCCACTTCCGTCAGGCTTCCCTTGTCTGGCGAGAAATCTGCTGTCTCCGAATGATTTTTCTGATAGGAAATAGGTTTTTTTTTGTTTTTTTTTTTCCCATCCCTTTCTGTTATTACATATTTCTTTATTCTTAGTTCCCAAATGCTTGATTATATTTCTTAGAATAAGTTTATTGGAGTTTATCTGGTTTGAGATTTGCTCACCTTTTTGAATACATTGGTTTATTTTTCTAGAAGTTTGGAGACTTCCAGTTGTCGTTTCTTAACACATTTTCCCAGTTTTCACCTCTTTCTCATCCCTGGGCTCTGATGATATAGTTTTAGCTCGTTTGCTGTGGCCCCTGGGTCCCTGCATTCTGCTTACTGTCCTTTCTGGGCTGATGTGTCCTGCTACTCTGTCGTGGTCGTCAGTGGCATCACCAATCTTTTCATCTTGTTTTGATTTCTCCATCGAAGGCGTTGTCTGTTACTTTTCTTGGTGGTAGTTGCTTTATTTTTCTGTTCTAAACTTTCTAGTTGATACTTCTTTACCTTGTCTATCTCCTAGATGAGGAACTTCAGTTCCCATCTCATGTGTTACATGGATTTGACTCTGTGTGTGTGTGTGTGTGTGTGTGTGTGTGTGTGTGTGTGTGTGTGTGTGTGTGTGTGGTGGTTGCTTTAGTCCTCATCAAGTCACCCTGCAGATGTCTGTGTCCTCCTGCTGACGTCTGTCTGTGGCCTTCTTTCCTTCTGCATGCTGCTTTCCTGCTCTTGAAGACTTGTGGGAAGCGAATGGTGACTGAATCGTGGCTGTTTGAGCTGTGAAATCCTGGGTCTTACATAGCTCCCTGCCTTGGCTGGCTCTCTGTTGTGGTAGGGGGTGATGCCTTTTTATTTCCAATAGGCTTGAATTCATCTTCTCTGCTGCTTCTTTTGACACTGGACTAGATGTTGGAGTCGAGGCTTCCACTGGCTGGGTGTTGGAGTCTAGGTTCTCACTGGGCTGGGTGTTGGAGTCTACGTTCTCACTGGGCTAGGTGTTGGGGTCTAGTTTCTAACTGGGCTGGGTGTTGGAGTCTAGGTTCTCATTGGGCTATGTGGTGGAGTCCAGGCTCCCAGTGTGCTGTGCGGTGGAGTCCAGGCTCCCAGTGTGCTGTGTGGTGGAGTCCAGGCTCCCAGTGTGCTGTGCAGTAGAGTCCAGGCTCCCAGTGTGCTGTGTGGTGGAGTCCAGGCTCCCAGTGTGCTGTGCAGTAAAGTCCAGGCTCCCAGTGTGCTGTGTGGTGGAGTCCAGGCTCCCAGTGTGCTGTGTGGTGGAGTCCAGGCTCCCAGTGTGCTGTGCAGTAGAGTCCAGGCTCCCAGTGTGCTGTGTGGTGGAGTCCAGGCTCCCAGTGTGCTGTGCAGTAGAGTCCAGGCTCCCAGTGTGCTGTGTGGTGGAGTCCAGGCTCCCAGTGTGCTGTGTGGTGGAGTCCAGGCTCCCAGTGTGCTGTGCAGTAGAGTCCAGGCTCCCAGTGTGCTGTGTGGTGGAGTCCAGGCTCCCAGTGTGCTGTGCAGTAAAGTCCAGGCTCCCAGTGTGCTGTGTGGTGGAGTCCAGGCTCCCAGTGTGCTGTGCAGTAGAGTCCAGGCTCCCAGTGTGCTGTGTGGTAGAGTCCAGGTTCCCAGTGTGCTGTGCAGTAAAGTCCAGGCTCCCAGTGTGCTGTGCAGTAGAGTCCAGGCTCCCAGTGTGCTGTGTGGTGGAGTCCAGGCTCCCAGTGTGCTGTGTGGTGGAGTCCAGGCTCCCAGTGTGCTGTGCAGTAGAGTCCAGGCTCTGCACTTCCCCCATTGACTCTGGGGTCAATTGGTGTAACGTAGGCCCATAGTGACTGTGGTAACACTGGGTAGGACAGCGGAGTCCGGGCTCTCCTAGTATCTCTGCTTCACTCTCAAGGCCACCCAGGGCTAGAAGGGCTGATGGATGTCATTGCTTCTCCTCCTGTAGCACTTTAGTGGGGAGCTGGCATGTGTGTCACGGCTGGATGCTCATGAGAGTCCTGGTTCCCTCTCAACCTCTGAATGTGGGATGGGGCCAGGGCCAGTGTTTACCGAGGTGTTTGGTTGTGCTGGGGTAGAGAGTGCCTGTTTTGCTTGGTAGCCCTCGCTTGTTCCTTGGATGGAAAACAGGCCTTGACCTTAGTAGTTTCCAGATCTGTGACCTCTTCGGCTCCAGGCTAGCGGCAGGAGGCAGGACAGAAGCGGAAGGAAGCATGTCACTGCTTTGCTGCTCCCCAGCTCCCCAGACCCCACGGCTGTGAGCCGGCCTGTCTCGTTGGGAGTTTCCCCGTGTTTGTCTTATCTGCAGTGCCCTGAGCTTTTAGCTGGTCTTAGTGAGAAGAAAGCGTTCATCTACCCGATCTGTCTGGGAGTTTTTGCAGGAGCTTTGGCAATGGCACGTGTGCACTGGCTGCCTCTGGCTGAAGGTGTATGTCTGTGCAGGGCGGCCTGGCTCCCCATATTCCCTCTCCAGCTTCTGCATCTCCTCAGGACCTTGGGCCTCTCGCCTGTCTTCTCTTGCCCCTGGCTGGCCTTGTGATTTTTTTTTTTTTTCAGTCGCTTTCATATGGATAAAATCAATTTCAGGAGAGTTCAGAGTCCAGGGTGTTGAGAAGGTGCCAGCATCTGTCGCCCTCTTGTCATGGTCTGGGTTGTCAGAGTCTGGCCTCATTAGGCTGATAGCCTCTAGCTGAGGAGCATGTCAGCCTTGTAGTGCCCTGCAGGAGAGTGTAGGATGTAGCAATTGGCCATGTACTGTGTGTTGCCCCAGGCACATGTGTGTGTCTGCCTCCTGAGAGTCATGACTCCTGGTCTACTCAGGCTTCACACACTCTAAGGTATTCTGTGCCAGCTGCCTTCAGCCTTTTATGTGTTGAGTTAGAAAGATTTAAGTCCTGCCTATAGATGCATAGGCAGTCCGAGGGAACCCAGAAATCCTGACATCCAGTCCTGAGAAACTTTACATGCACAGGTGAGCACTCACTGAAACACCTTGGATTCATCACATATTTGAGTTTCAATTAGCATGCATATATATATATATATATATATATATATATATATATATATATATATCAATATGTTATGCATCAATAGCAGCAACAGCTTTTCCAGGTTCTGCAGTCCTTTGAACAAAATTGTAGAGACATCCAGCACACTCCATTACAAAAAACAAACAAAAACAAACAAACAACAACAACAGCAACAAAGTAAAAAACAAAATCCCAGAAGACAGCACAGTTCTGTTACTCTTGTGGTACTTGGCACCATTTTTTTTTTTTTTAAATTAGTTTCTCAGTCATCATCTGGGAAGAAACCATTCTGAGCAACATCATTAAAAACAGCTCTGATAAAGCATGGTCACTACTATGTATCATAAAGCAGGTCCACATATGAGTGAGTACATATCATGTTTGTCTTTTGTGATTGGGTTACCTTGCTCAGAATGGTTTCGTCTAGATCCATCCATTTTTCCTGCAAATTTCAAGATTCTATTGTTTTTTCTGTTGAGTAGTACTCCATTGTGTAAATGTACCACGATTTCTCTATCCATTCTTCGGTTGAGGGGCATCTAGGCTGCTTCCAGGTTCAGGCTATTACAAATAATGTTGCTACGAACATGGTTGAACAGATGTCCTTGTTGTATGAATGTGCTTCTTTTGGGTATATGCCTAGGAGTGGAATTGCTGGATCTTGTGGTAGACTGATTCCCGTTTTCTTGAGGAGTCACCATACTGATTTCCACAGTGGCTGTACAAGTTGGCACTCCCACCAGCAGTGGAGAAGTGTTCCTCTTTCTCCGCATCCTCTCCAGCATAAACTGTCATTGGTGTTTTTGATTTTAGCCATTCTGACAGGAGTAAGATGGTGTCTCAACTGAGAAACTTTACAAAACAGCTTAGAGCAGCGGCTTTCAACCTTGCTAACGCTGCAGCCCTTTAATACAGTTGCTCATGCTGTGATGACCCCAACCGTAAATTTATTTTGTTGGCACTTAAAAGCTGTAGTTTTGCTATTGTTATGAATCATAATATAAAAATGTCTGATAGGCAGGATATCTGACCTGCAGACCCCTGTGACCCTCAGAGGTCACGGCATACAGGATGAGAACCACTGGCTTAGACGGTCACAATCTCTCTAACGCTGTTTCTGTAAGGAAGATATTGTGAGATTTTAACCAGGGCTCCTGACCCCACTGTCCATGTCAGGGAAACCCAGTGTCTCTTCTGCCTTTCCCCATGCTGTGTCTGGAGTTGGGTGAGCATGGGGTCCTGAAAAAATGGGAAAGGCTCTTACAAATATGGGGCAGACCCTCCCTTGGTCTCTGTCTGCCTCTGTCTGTGACACACAGTAGGTCTGAGGGAGATGTGCCAGGACACTCAGTGATCCTTTTGCCTCTAGTGCTGCTTGTGACTTTCACAGTGAGCGTGAACTCAACTGTTACTTCAGTCATAGACGACCTCTTCAGATTAGGCACTAGAATAAGAAGAGCTGAGGTCACAGATGCCAGAACCCCATTTTGTTCTAGGCATGCCAAACAGATTTACAAGGAACCACAGCACAAAGTGTTAGATGGTGTGCGAGGGGCCAGAATATTCTTCACGTTGACTACAACCTGTGACTTCAGCCCACAGCTCCACTAAGGCTCCATCGTCCCCAGGGACCCCAGGCCCACGGTCTAGTTCATGGTTTCCTTCTGAGAGGGCTGGGGCAGAGCTCTTGTTCATCTTAGGGTCCCCAAAGCAGATAGGCCTGAGGTCTGTGGAGGACCTGGCTGCTCCTTAGAGTTTAGAAACGAGGAATTGTTCTTACCAACATCTCAAGAGTTTCCTCTGTAACAGTGCAGAGTGGCTGCCTCCAGCCAGTAGATAATTCAGGGGGATTGCATGCTCACTGCTGTGGGTCTCCTTGTGCTGAGCATGTCATTTTCTCTGAGTTCTTTTGTTAACGAGGAGAGCATAGTAATTGGACCCCAAAGTGCACCCAAATTATCGCATCTTCATCAGAGCTAGCTGACAACATAATTATGACTGTATTTCAGGATGTAAGATACACTTTTCATATCTGGCCACTGTAGGAATAAAAGTGGGCTCTCCTGTGGTTATTTTGGTATATTCATAATCCTTAACATCTGGGTGGTATGGCATGGCACAGCACCCCTTTTTATATGCTTTGACATTTTGCTGTTCATGCATGGCTTTAAAAACATCTCCAAGGAGTGCCCTGTCACCTTCTATGTTGGAGGCCTGTGTTCACTTTGTCCTGGGTGTCTGGGGCAAGCAGTTATTGAAGACACAATTATGTTTTTAGTAACAGAGCAGAGGCCTTCACCTGCCTGCCCTCTGCTGCTCATTTCCAGTCAGTAGCAGTGTCCTGCCAGGCGTGGGTGTTTCTTCTCCGCAGCCCTGCATCTCAGGCCCTCGTGTCCCTTCTCTGCTCCTGACAGACCTCTTGAGTGGCCTCCTCTATCATACCAGCACCCCCACCCCATTTGTTCTGTCTCCTCATGCAGCACAGGCTGTTTCCTGGGACAGTAGTAGGTGAACAAACTCCCCCATTCTCAGAGGACTGGTGTGGTGGGCTTGGTGGAGCTCAGCAGGGCAGGACTTCAGGGAACCAGTGCAGTTTGTGAGTGAGGGACTGGGGACTCGCTCTGAGAGTGAAAGCCATCGCTGCTGGACTTGGCAGCCATATTGGGTCTTGTCCTTGCTCTGGCTTTTAACACCCTGATTTCTGGGAGTTCTCTTCCTGTTTGGTGCCTTCTAGGGTCTGCCCCCTGCTCTTCTGTGGCTGAGAAACCTCTGGCCCTGTCATCAGCCTTTCCTGGTCCAGTTTTCCTCTCTGAACCCTGTCTCATGGCCATGCTGCTTGGCCAAGCCCACATTTATGTGAGTGGTCCTGGGCCTCAGTGCTTGTTTCTGTTCTCACTCAGAATTGCAGGCACAGTCCACTACCCAACAGCTAAGCATGCAGTGGGCCCCTGGGAGGCTCATGCTGATGAGTAGCAGATGGCTGAGGTAGGTGTCACCCCGGGGTACCCAGGCCCTCTCTGGTGCTGTCATGCAAGAAGTCTCCACATGATGTGAGCTGTGCCTTTGGACTGAGAGAGTCCTTACTTACAGTGGTAACTCTGCGGTAACTCTGCGGTCATTAGACATTCTCCCCTGCTAAATGTCACACGGTTCTCAGTCTTCTGAGAACATCTGTGAAGTGATGTTAGCATGTTAGACTAATAGAGGTGGTTGTTGGGAAGTTACACCATTGCAAACTGTAAGAAACACTGGTGCTGTGTGGTCTGTGAGTCGCCTCTTGGCAGGCCTGGGCCTAGGTTCATCTTGCTATGCCCAAATCAGATCAGGTCTCGTCCGTGGCCTATGGTGATATGTTAGCCTGGTGTTATGTGCATTTTTGTTTCAGACATGCATAGCTTTAGTCCTGTAGTATTTTAGCTGTAACTTGGTGGAGCTCAGCTCACGCTTTGTAGCTACACAAATCCTTGGCAAAACCCAGGTATGAGGCTGTGAAGATTAATACTCTCCATTTGACAGGTCCTAGGGCCACCAGATCATGCCTCTGATGGATGGATAATCTAGGTCCTGTTAATCTAAGTGGAAGACCCATTCTACCTATAAGAGATACCCATTCCACGGGCCTGGGTCCATGCTGAATAAAAAGGAGAAAGTGAACTCTCTTTGCTTCCTGATTGTCAGTGTGACCAGCTGCCACCCTGTGTTTTCCTCC
This sequence comes from Cricetulus griseus, assembly GCF_003668045.3. Lineage (NCBI taxonomy): Eukaryota > Metazoa > Chordata > Mammalia > Rodentia > Cricetidae > Cricetulus > Cricetulus griseus. The sequence goes on from NC_048603.1 coordinate 20,493,694, forward strand.
ACGGTGGACTGTGAGCCCCTTAAACTGTGAGACAAAGCCTTGGAGCATGATTAGACAACCTGGTGTCTGTTGCCAAGGAGGTTGTTGACCTCCTCTGCCCACTGACTTCAGCCATGCAGAAAGTACTTGAACTTCTTCTCCAAGGTCATGCCACTTTATAGTATTTAGGGATGGGAGTTCCAAACTTAACCTGCGTCTGCCTGGTTACAAACCATGGTCTTTGATATCATACCAGTCTCTCCATTGCAGTAGCATGTAAAAATGTCAGCAACAACAAAAAATCTGCTTCTTAATGGCTTTTGGATTCTAAATATATTTGGTACGTATTTGTAATTATTTTATCAAACTGAAAAATGAGTTCTTTCTCCTCCCTATGTCTTCTTACCTAATATAACATTAGGAACAAGAGGAGTTATTAGTTTTGTTGTGAAAAGTGATAATGTTTTATGTAGGAATTAAGTGGCATGGAGCAACACATTCCTAGCTCTTGGGTCTCATTCAGTGTCGGAGCCCGTCGGTCAGTCATTGCAAGGGTCGTAGCTCTTGGCAAGTGTGCCCTGGTCAACCTTTCCTTGCATCTGGTCTGAGGGAATTTGACTGGTGTGCTGAGTGATCCCCAGTGTGCTTCTTCCTTCATCTGAGGCAGGGCAGGGTCTAACTTCTAGACCGTGGTTGTGTTTCCCTTGACTGTGCTTTTCTGGAGTCTGGGCTGCTGGGTGGATTTGGGTCACAGGGAAGTCCATGCTGGTCTCTTCCAGAGAAAGTCTTAAAATACTGAAAACAGAATTTTCTTCTCATCATGATCACTTGGGGCATCTGCAAAGGGAACATAGTCTGCAGGAGGCTGATGACACCGCATACGTGGATTCTCTCTGTTTTTTTGTTTTGTTTTCCCTTTTTTGGCTCTTTGTTTATGTGACAGAGAAATAACAATATTTTATGTGTTTTTTTTTCTTACAGAAAATACAGCCATCTTCATGTGTAAATGTTGTAATCTTTTCTCACCAAATCAATCAGAACTCCTGACCCATGTTTCTGAGAAGCATGGCGAAGAAGGGGTCAATGTGGATGACGTCATCATTCCGCTCAGGCCCCTGAGTACTCCTGAAGCCCCGAACCCAAGCAAGGGTGGAGATGGTAAGGACGGCTGGCGTGCTGGGCAGGGTCTTGGGATACAGGGACACTCTAGCTTTCTGTGAGGCCCGCCCTCTGGTTCATGGACACAGCTGAAACTTAGAAAATCTACTTGGAGCCACATGATTGTCAGAGTGTAGATCTTGTGGAAGATCAGATGCGTGTGTATGCGTGTGCTTGTGTATGTATGTATGTATGTATGTATGTATGTATGTATGTGTGTTTATGTGTGTATATTTGTATGTATATATGCATATGTGTGTGTATATATGTGTGTGTATATATGTATGTGTATGTATGTATGTGTATATATGCATATGTTTATGTATGTGTACGTATATGTGTGTGTATGTATGTTTGTATGTGTGTGTGTATATATATATATATATATATATGTATATGTATGTATGTATGAGCCAGGTTCCAATGGGATAAAAACTGACCTCAGACAACGTGGGGTGAGTTCAGCTTTGGCACCCTCCAGCTGAATTACTTAAAGCAAATGAAGTTTCTTTTCTTTTTTTTATTTTTTATTTTATTTTATTAATTCAAGTTAGGGAACAAGCTTGTTTCACATGTAAGTCCCTTCTCCCTCTCCCTCCCCTCACCCCCATCCCTCCTCCCCCACCCCCAACCTACCCCCCACCCCATCCACCCACCACTCCCCAGGCAGGGTAGGGCCCTCAACGGGGGCTCTGCAAAGTCCACCAAATCTTCCTGTGCTGGTCCTGGGCCCTTCCCCATGTGTCCAGGGCTAGAGTGTATCCCTTCATGTGGGATGGGCTCTCAAAGTCCCTTCTTACACCAGGGAAAAATACTAATCCACTTCCAGAGGCTCCCTGGAGTGCAGAGGCCTCCTTATTGACATCCATGATCAGGGGTCTGGATCAGTCCTGTACTGGCCTCCCAGATAGCATCTGGGGTCGATGTGCTCCCCCTTGTTCAGGCCAACTGTTCCTGTGGGTTTCTCCAACCTGGTACAGACCCCTTCAATCTTTATTCCTCCCTCTCTTCAACTAAATTCCAGATTTCAGCTCAGTGTATATCCGCGGATGTCTGTCTCTGCTTCCATCAGCCACTGGATGAGGGCTCTAGGATGGCATAAAGAGTAGTCATCAATCTCATTTTAGGGGAAGTGCTTTTAGGTTATCCTCTCCTCCATTGCCTGGATTGTCAGATCCTGTCATCCTTGTAGGTCTCTGGAGATCTCCCTGGTTCCAGATCTCTTCTCGGACCTATAGTGGCTCCCTCTAATATGGTATCTCTCATCCTGGAAGTTTCTTTTCTAATCCTCACTTTGCTTATCTGAGAAATGAAGACAAGTATTCTTATTAAGTCAGAGAATGTACCTCCCATACCTAGGGTCCTGAACAGATGAGAATGAAGGGAGGTGCTATTATACACTATAATAAATTACTATCTCTAAAAGGTGTCTCCAAAGCTGTATTATAAACCCAACGCAAGGTTCAGATTGTGACACAGCATCCTCCAGGTTTGCAGTCAGTGGGCAAAGTGAGATGCGTCTGCCCGCAGCTGTTGTACCTCCATTCCTGAATGACATCGGCTCCAGCAGGCGCCACAGATTAGAGAAGCCATCCAGGCACTGTAATTAGGTCCCCACAGACGACAAGGGAAAGACACAGCAGAGGAGGACCAGCTGCAAACGAGACTTAGACAAATCCCCCACAAAACCCTTCATATATGGCAAGGGGCAGCAGCCAGCCTCCTGAGTAGATGCCCAGGCTTGGTAGTAAATGTCCCATCGAGGGCTTCATTAGCCACCCTCATCAGACAGTTGCTTCCTCCCTGGGAACATTCAGACTGGCATTCAAAACAGTCTGGCTTATTGATCATCTGTCGGACACTGTTAACAAGGAGAGACTCCAGACAAAAACTGTTTGGTTAATAAGTCCCTCCGGCCAAGGCCTAGGGTGCTGGAGAAATCTGTCTGGCAGATGATTAAGTTGTTGAGGAGAGAGAAAGTTTTACTAGTTTTGGTTTGTGTTGCGCCATGAGAAACTAAGAAACTCCAGCCCCTGACTGGGCAAAGGAAGAGGAGAATTGCTGCTAGCTTGTGCCTGCGCCTGCGCCTGCCTCCACCCTCGAAGGCTTTGGGACCGACTGTCCTCTCTCCCACAGAAAAGCCAGTCAGTGGAACGTCATCCACAGTCACTTCTCAACCTCCAGAGTACTCTTGGTACCCTGCTTTGAAGAAAAAGAGAAAAGCCTTCCTGGGCTCTGAGAACCTGCTTCTCCCCAGCACAGGGAGCCTCAGTCCTGACCCTTTCCCCGCCATGTGAGGAGTCCTGACCCCAGGGAGGAGCTACTAGGAAAAAGGCCATCTGTAGAAGTTCTTCCCAGCTGAGCCTGCTGAGTGAGGCTTCCCAGGAGGAGATGCTCTGGCTAAGAAAGGCCTTGACTGTTTGGGTCAGGAAAATGGGCGGTTTCTTTATCAGACTCACCTGGCAGGCAGGAGTCGGTGGGTTAACATGGCCAGCAAGAGAGAGTAGCTTTCCTAAAGGTAGTAGTTCTTTTTCACCAGCGTTGCTTGAGGTGAAATAGGTCGAGAGTCAGACAGAACAATTTTATGTTTCTGTTTGTTTTATAAACAAGAACTAGAAAAATGATAGTAAAGCCCATGTGTGCTTCCAGGGAGTTCTGTGTGTGCGTGTTTCCTGAGGTGTATATTCTGACTTCTGCTCTTCTCCTCCTTACCCAAAGATGTCAGTATCCACTCAGGACCTTCTGGACCCCCAAACTGTTCCATCATGCCTGTCTCTCCCCTTTACCACCTGAGGTCTAGACTCTGGGGAACCAGCAATTGACAGAAGGCAAAGGTCACCCTTCCATCAGGGAAGCTAGTTCCTCAAAGACAGTTTTGTCCTGCTCACTTATGTGTATTCCTGGCCTTAATCAGCTTGGGTTGACCTGGAAGGACTTGGCACCAGCTGCGTGTTGGGTTAGAGCCCCTTCTTCTGGGCTCTAGGAACCCACTAGTCTCAGATCAGTCTTCCTTGGCCGCATCTGTGGTGCTTTCTCTCAGTTTTCCCAATGATGGCATTGGGCCATTCCTCTCTTGGGGCCAGTGCCCCAGCCCAGGGCCTGGTACACATTGAATCCTCTTACCCAAATGCCCGAAGAATAAGCTACCATTTGAAATGGCCATCTTCTGTGTTTGTTTTTTTTAATGTTGGCTTTGCTGCCTTCCCTTGTCTCTTAGAGGATGGGCTCCACCCCACCTGTCACGTCTCGGGAAACAACACTAGTGACCAACAGAATATAAATTAAAATGATACATGGTTGAAAATTTTTATTATGAAACTGGTGAAAACTCTTAAGCATGTAATAGTATTCTTAGTTGATATGTGTATGGAAAAATAGAAGCTTCTAGACCCTGGCAGAATGCGAATGGGCAAACTGTTTCAGAGAGCATTCTGATAGAGGCCTTTAACATTCTAAGGCAGTACGCCCTCTCTCTGCCCAAGCACAGCCCCCATAAATATACAGCATGTAGTGTTCCTGGTGCCATTGCCTGTAAGTTGGAGAGAAGAGATAGGCTGTCCAGAAAAGTTAAGTGAATTATATAATTTTTCTGTGGAAGCAAAGACCACACAGACATAAAAAGAGCCAGGAGAAATGCGAATCTTACGTGAGTCGTGCTTGAACTTCCTAAGCTGAGCATGTGTGCGTGAGCTTTTCCCGTGTCTTTACCTCAGTGTTTTCCCCTGCTTTGTCCCTTTCTATGCATTCCAAGCTCTTTATGACCTGTTTTCCAGTCTACTAATTCTATTTTTACTTACCTGTTTTGAGATAAAACTGACATAACATTTCACCATATTAACAACCTCGGAGCATAAATTTCCATGGTTTTTAACATGGTAAAAATATGTACACTATTGCAGTCACCCAATTCTAGAACATTCTTATCACCGCAGAGCAAAACCAAACCAACGCCTGTACCCACCAATCAATCTTATTTTCCTGTCGTCTTAGGCCCTGGAGCTCACTGACTGACCTTGTCTCCCTGTGGTTGTCCGTGCTCTGTATGTTTCGTGTAAACAGGGGTCATAAAGCGTGGCCTTGTGTGTCTGGCTCCTCTCGCTTCCTGTGCTTTCTTCATGACTTATCCTTGTGATCACTTGTGCCGATTCACTCCTTTTCATGAATGAATGGCGTGTCTGAGCATGGATGTATTCTACTCTGTTGGGCCATTCATTGTTAATCTATATTTAGCTTGTTTTGACTTTGTGGCCACTGTAAATAATGCTTCTGTGAACATTAATGTACAGGTTTGCACATAAATGCGTTTTCATTTCTTTTGAGTATATGCCCAGGAATGGAATGGCTGGGTTATGTAACTGTTTAAACTTTTTGAATGTGTGTGTGTGTGTGTGTGTGTCTGTCTGTCTGTCTGTCTGTCTGTCTGTCTGTCTATGTGCTTGTGGAGGTCACAGCAGGAGTCATTTGTTCCCCTCTCATTCTCTGTATTATTGTTTTGAGACAGGCCTCTCATTGTGAGCTCACTGTTTCAGTTAGGCTGGCCATCTAGCAAACTCTCAAGATACACCTGTCTCCACCTTTTATTACATATATGGCATAGTGAGAGATCAGCAACAATAGAGACCAATTAAGACTTTGATAGTCTCTAATAAAATCGACAGCATGGCTAATCTTATACTTTGGGGCTGTTATCAAGTAAAAGAAAGATGACTTCACATAAGCACTGTGATACCTGGATAGTTGCTTTTGTGACCCAGATGGCCACAGGATGACTAACAGGTAGGTCGAATAAGCAGTGTGTATGTGCTGAACCAAGTGAAGGCGCCTGGAGATTCCCTTAGGCTGTGCGTTTGTTTAGTTCTGGAATTGCTCTTTGGTATGTTTGGATCAGAGTTGGTCATGGGTCATGGTGATCATGTAAAGTGAAACTGAGCTGCCTTTCTGTGTCATTGTCATACACGCATATATGTGTATGTATGTTTTTCTATGTAACAACCTTTGACATAAATTATTTTCTAGTACATTTTGTCCTTTTCTTTTGTATGTAGTAGAAGATTAATTGCTTGTATAGTTTAATTTTAAAAAGTATTTCCTAAGACTTGAATTAAAACCAGGTTCTTACATGAGGAAATTTCTCCCTGAATCTATCGTTAGGAGCCCCGAGTTCTGTTTCTCTTTGTGAAAGTCCACGAAGTCGGAAGCTTGTCCAGGCTTCGTTTCTCTCTTTTGGCTTCCACTCAGGTTTAACCTTCACGATTCATTTTAACTCGAGAGATGCTTGAAATATTTTAATTAAAATCTTAACCGAGTAGAAATTGATTTATTGTTTTATTTCTCCTGTTATAACACGAAGGTTCCTAAATCCTTTGGTTTGTTTGATAGCCCTTTAATCTTCTTTGCTCACGGAGGGTGTGGTCTGCAGAGTGACCTTTCACTTTCTCCCTCTTGCAAATCACATCTCTGGCTGTGATCCAGAAAACAAAACTGCCCATTGGCTCAAGTTCATCTTCCCTGGTGTGTGTGTGTGTGTGTGTGTGTGTGTGTGTGTGTGTGTGTATGACTGATATATGGTTTGGGGTGTGTGTGTATGATTGTGATATATGGCTTGTTGTGTATGTGTGTTGGTTTGTTTTGTGTGTATGTGTGCACACGTGTGTGCATGTGTGTGCATGACTGATATATGGTTTGTTTTGTGTGTGTGTGCACATGTGTGTATGTGTATGCATGACTGTGATATATGGTTTGTTTTGTGTGTATGTGTGCACATGTGTGTGCACATGTGTATATGTGTGATATGTGTGTGCATGACTATGATACATGGTTTGTTGTGTGTGTATGTGTGTGCACACGTGTGTGTGTGTGTGTGTGTGTGCTCGCATGACTGTGATATATGGTTTGTTTTGTGTGTATGTGTGTGCACATGTGTATATGTGTATATATGTGTTTGCATGACTGTGATATATGGTTTGTTTTGTGTGTATGTGTGTGTACGTGTGTGCATGTGTGTATATGTGTGTGCATGACTGTGATACATGGTTTTTGTGTGTGTGTGTACACGTGTGTGCGTGTTTGTGCATGTGTTGGTATTTGTGTGCATGCAGAGCTGGGTCATTGTGCTCGTGTAATGATGAAGAACTTATGCGTCTTCCAAGAGCCCTGTTGGGGCTGTTTTCTCTTCTTTCTCCCCCTTTGTAGACGCCTCAGCAGGGTCTCCTTCCTTCCTTTTCATCTCTTCCTTTCCTCTTCTGTGTTCCCTCCCGTGGACCATGGGTAGCTTTGTGCTTGGTTCTGTGATAGGTGCTGAGGGGTCCCAGGTGCTGTGCCCGCCAGCTGGGCCTTGCTGGTGGGTGATGAGTAGTTACGAGGATGTGGATGCAGTGGCTGAGAGCTCTTGGGGTGCTGAGTCTGGGCTGCTCAAGGAGGGATCGTGTGCTCTGACTTAAAGGTAAAAGAAGGCTTCCTGGGGACATCAAAAGCTTTAGGCCTGTTTCATTTTAAAGGGGTCGGTCCATTTTGAATGATGCAACAGTGCTTTTCTCCAACATGGCTGTGAAATTCACTAAGACAGTTCTGTTCAAATCTTACCTTGGCCTCTGACTAGTTCTGTGACCTTAGGTCACATTAACTAATTGTTGCAAGTGTCAGCTTTTTTGTTTGTTTGTTTTGTTTTTTTTTTGAGACAGGGTTTCTTTGTATTGTTTTGGAGCCTGTTCTAGAACTCGCTCTGGAGACCAGGCTGGCCTTGAATTCACAGAGATCCGTCTGCCTCTGCTTCCCCAGTGCTAGTATTAAAGGCGTGCACGACCAATGCCCCGGAACCCTGGAGTTCTTTTTTTTTTTTTTTAAACCCATGAATTTTATCCATTTTGTCATATATGTTACAATAGCGTGCAGGTGTGCTGGTACCAACAGAAATCAGAGAAGGATATCAGTGTTACAGGTTGCTTGGAGCCATCCTGTGTGGGTGCTAGTAAACAAACTTGGGTTCTCCCTAAGAAGTTGCAAATGAATGCTCTTAACCCCTGAGCCTGTCTCTCCACCCTGCCTCAGTGTTCTTGACTGTGTAATGGGATAGTGCAGATGAGGCACCTGGGGATTAAAGAAGGAGGACCTGTGAAGTGCCCAGCATGGTGCCTGTGGTGAGCTTGTGTCCGAGTTATTAACTGTGGCTGTCATTTCCACAGTACGGCTGACGAAACTGCAGGAGAGAACTGCTTCGGCCTTTGGCCTCTGGTGCCTCAGCTGTGCTGTAGAACAGGGCGCAGTCTTTCCCCGTAGAGGGGTATGGCATTGTTCAGAAACCTTAAAAGGTTTGCGCGCCCTGGGTTCTGATAAATAATTCATTGTCTCCCCTCGTGCTTCCTGGGCTTTGGAAATAAATGTCAGGAAGATTGACTGTCAGGGTCCTACAGTTGTTAGTCTTTCCAGATTTTCCCAGATCTGGAGCTGTTGTGACTAGAGACCAAGCTGCCATGTAAGAGCTCTGGGAAACTGGTTATCCGAGGTGCAGCCATAATAAAATCAGTGTGACCTTAGTTCCTCATTGGTTTCTTGGTGTGTGAGCTATTTTAAAGCGACAGAATCAAGGAAGAACATACTTCGAGTCAGAGTGAACAGGAGTGCATGCACATCTAAAAGTCACATTATCTAATGATGGCCCTGTTGGGGAGGGCAGCCATTTCTCAACTAGGACATTGCTCCTCAGAAATGTTATGGCTGTGGTGGAATAAGAAAGTTGCCCCCCTGCTGGTCATTCTTGAGTACTCCGCCCACTGAGTTACAGCAGCCACGTTTGTAACAGGGGCTCTGGAAAGTGGACACCGTTCTGTACCTAGAAACTTGAGGTGTAGGAGGACTGAATCCAGGGTTGTCCATCTCAGAAGCATTTTCTCTGCTCTGCACACTGAGTCCATCCAGATGTTCACAGCTGACCATTGTCAGCCAGCCCTGAGGGGCTTCAGCAGTAAGGTCTGTGGGAGAGAATCAGGACACCCACATCATAGCTCTGCATGTTCAGCAGATGGTTCTGGAAACAGTGCCAAGCCCTGGGAACCTCTGGCTCTTTTGTTTGTTTCCTACAGAGTGAATTGCGTTTGGTATACACATCTCACAAAGTTTTTATAACAGTGAAACCAGAGAACAACTAGGAAACAGCCTCGCAAACTTGAGTGATGTACAAAGAAAAGGCTTACATTATTAAATTTTTTATTTTGTCGGGCTTTGACAGGGTCTTTGGCCTTGTGTCTACAAGGGTGATTTTATGACAAAGAGAGTTGGCTTCAAGGGCTCAGATACACCGTGGCTCTACTGTAAATGACCACTGCACTCCACACCTTTCTCTTGTTGGAAAACTAGAACACAAGGCATAGAGCTCATTCTCCAAAAGCCTCCTCTGCTGTCATCGCGCAGTGACGATTTTTTTCTTACCTGCTTACTCCTCTCCAGTTCTGTTTAAGATCCAGTGAGACTCAGGAATCAAAAGGCAGCTCAAGCCTCAGGGTTTATACTAAGAGGAGAGGAAACGGACGTACGAAGCAGTGATGGAGCCCACGTCCCGTGTGTGTGTGTGTGTGTGTGTGTGTGTGTGTGTGTGTGTGCGTGCGTGTGTGTGTGTGTGTGTGGGGGGGGTATGACGAAAGTCAAGTGAGGACATGGCTGGCCCTGCCTCAGTAGCTGTTGTCAGCATCAAGGAGGTGGTGCTAAGATTTGGACTGGACCACATTCCAGGATGTGCATTTGGGTTTGGCTTGCAGGGAAGGAAGTGGACAAAGTTGAGGGAAGGCAGAAAGGACTGTTAGATCCCCGGAAAAACTCAGGTCTCCGGGGTCTCAGCCCAGGACCGTGGTCACCCCAATTACCAGGCAGATTTGAAAGCTTGCTGCAAACTGCACGAGGCTTTATTGTTTAACGAGCTAACCCCATGTTAGCTCGGGTCTTTCATCCACCCGCCATGGCGGATGACTAGCAAAGACAGCTCGAACCTGCTGCCAAGAGATCTTATAGGGCAGCGTAAGGGGAGTGTCTAGGGGTACGCATAGGCTCATGATTGGTGTGCCTCCAGGCTTGGAGGGCTTGCCCTGTGTTGATTGGCCAACTGGTTTTTATGGCCCATAGGCCCTTGTTGCTATGCTCTGCGTGTCATTGCTGTGTGCTTGTCTGTAAAGCACACCCAGAGCCGTAAAGCATAGCGCCACTAGTTAACTTCTGATTGGTTCCTTGCCATGAGGCAGGCATCTGACCTCTTAGTGACTAAGGCAAGGTCATAGCGAGCATGTGTTACTGTCATGGCTGCCGAAATGGGGGGCTGGTCCCTTCAGACATATTCAGTAGACTGAGCAACTGCACTGGGCAGTGTGTAAGGGAAAACAGGAAAACTGGAAGTTATTCTCCTTCCTCTTCCTGTGTGTGTGTGCGCGCACCCACGCATGCACCATGTACTAAAGGGCCTAGAGAAAGCCTGGTGTGTTACTTTTCCTAGGGAGACACCGACAACGTCTGCTTACCCAAAATAGAGCAATAATGGCAGAGCAAAGAAATGATTTGATCCAGGTCTGCCTTGGTGAACCAGTGAGTTTACTGGGCTCGCTTACAGGAGCACAGAGGAAGGATCACTTGTAGGAGCATGTATGACCTAAAAACAGCTGCTTCACCAACCAGCCCACGTTGCATGGGTTGCCACCTCCTTACAATTGCACAGATGGAGCCCACCCTTCCGCTAACCCGCTGCCTCCCGTGTACTCTAGCGCCTCCCAAGACGCGTAGGAGGGGGTGGTCAGAATCTTTTGAGGGGTGATAGTCCTACCAGTCCTCCCTCTGTGAGGGATGGTAACAGCCCAGTCTCAGGAGAGTCTGGGAAGTGTGACCAACCAAAGACGCTCCACGTCTGAGAAGACAAACATACTTCATGCCTGGTTCACAGAGTCCTCCATACCTTGCCTTAGGATTGGGGGAGATTTACCCAGAGCATGGAGTACTCCAGAGCCAGGAAATGGGAAGGAGACAAGGGCTAGTGGCAGGAAAAACCTGGGACGGAGGCTTGTACAGACATCGCTTGAGACTGGAAAGAGCGCTTACTAGACAGATTTGAGGACAAATGGCCAGCGCTCAGTGACAGGCTGAGGGAAGGGATTCAGGGAGGAGCAGAGGAGGACTCCGAGCCAGCCCTGCCTGTCCTGATGCTTTGACTTGAGGCTTCTGTGGTTTTCCTCCCAGCCCCAGAATTCTCGGCTCTTCATGAAACATGGCTGGTTGACAGCAGCAACTTGTTTTCAGAACTTAAATTATTCCAAGCTCATTTATGAATATTTCATTTTTCCCTAACTAATTGGTTTCGAGGATCTGAATTATGGATGTAGGGGATGGGAGATTAGTTTTGTGGCTGTTGTGTTGGAAGCTTTCGGAAGCATTCAGGGCTGATTTTTATTTCTTCCTTAACCACCAGATTCCACACTGCTCATTAGTTTAGTTCATCTGGCTTTGTGGGGTCAGGACACTGGGTTAGGTGCTAAGGCATAGAATCTGTAATCAGGAGGACTCTGCCTGCAGAGAGCCCCCAGTTTACTGGCAGAGGGACTCACAGACAGTTAGTTCCTCCTGCTGATGACTGTGCTGTACTCCCACCAAGTGTCATTGGCACACACCAGCCCAGCACAGTACTCTGGACAAAGCATGGGGTACCCTTTACAGCGAAGTTTCCCAGTCCTCTAGGTGAGGGCACAGTTCTCTACAGACAACAGCCACAATTTTGGGGTGGGGGAAAGGCCTCAGGATCACCCTCTCTGTTTTTTATTTTAATTTAATTTTATTATTAACATTTTTAACTTTCATCTTACATATTGAACACAGTTTCCCCTCTCCCTTCTCTTCCCATTTCCTTCCTCCACCCCAGACTCCCATTTACCCTTCCTTCAGAAAGGGGCAGGCCACCCATGGGCTTGAACAAAGCATGGACCCATCAAGTTGAGGTAGGGCACCTCCCCTTGCATAAAGGCTGGGCAAGGTAACCCAGCATGGCGGAACTGTAAGGATAAATCTTTCCGCCAAACCGCCTGAGCCCTGATGCCACGTTAAGGTCCCAAGTAACACACAGAGACTTGTATTAGGTACAATGCTGCTGGCCGGTGACCAGGATTTCTTACTTGATAGCTCAGTTTTTTTTTTTTTTTTTTTTAAACCACCACCACAGCCATTGATTAAATGCTTGCCAGGCGCTGTGCTAAAGCTTTACAGACATCATTTCAGTTAATCCAGCAACCCTGATGTAGATATTTTCACACGCCACTCCCACATATCATTATAATAAACTGAGACTCAGAGAGGCTAAAAGAATCAACCAAGGTCAAACCCAGCTGGTAAGTAGCAAGCTAGAAATGTGTACCAAAGGTATCAGACCCCCAAATGCATGCTTTTAAACACTAGACCATTTCCCCTTGAACGCTAAAGGACGCACATTGCTTCTCCAAACCAGACTTTAGGGAGGAAGGAGGGCAGCTTCAAGCTGACTTTTTGAACCAGTTCTTGTTCTTACTCTCTTGGAGGAACAGTGTCATCTGGTGATGAGCTGACCACTGGGTTCCTTTCCCTTGTTCCCCTACCATTCCAGCCTTCCTCATCGAGGCCTCCACTCTCCACACCAGCCTACTCAATATGCTGCTCCCCTTTTAGCAACCTCTGGAACGCAGGGGTCTGTCAGACGTGGTGACACTGAGAGAAATTAGAAGACATTCAGAAAATGTCTCTCATCCCTGAACTGCTGGACCCTAAGGCACAAGAACACATTCAGATGGAAACACAAAGTTCACTCCTTCCAGCCTGGTTACCAAGCCTGGCCTCTCTCTAGCAGTCTCTCCTCACCAAGTCCATTACCTCTCTAGGCCCCTCTAATTGTCTCCAAGGCATCACTACTCACAGGCCCCTGGGCCTCGAGGACACCAGTTTCTGAGCCTTTGCTCCTCCAGAAATGTCCCCAAGTTCCTCAGCTGGGCTCTAATCAGGGCCTCCTGGATCTTTAATTAAAGAGCTGACTGAAGGACAAGCAGTAAGGACCACCAGAGTGAGACAAACTTAGCCAGCATGTAAAGACAGGAATGGCAAGAGGGGGCCTGGGATCTAAGCAACACACTAATGATGAGGACTACTTCTTGGTGCAGATTAATATTGTCTTAGGCATTTGAAGGGACAGATTGAATGTTGAGATAAATCAAGGATATTGGAAGATCTAAGCTGGATTCTCTACACCTTATTAATAGTTAGCTAGCTCAGTCTTAATTATCAACCATAATTATTAATCTCTATATTTTATAAAGACTTATCTGATTGAGGATTCGGGTGGCATACATCCTCTCTTGTCAGGCTCACATGGTGGCTCCAGGGAAGAGAGCCTGAGGAAGAGGAAGAGAGCAATTTCCTGCTTGTCCCTGCTTATATTCTGAGTCTGCCTGCGATGTCACTTCCTGCCTGGATCACAAGACTTTACTACATTTCCCAGAATCCTCCTCAACTCCTAGTCACACCTATCTTGCTTCCCTATTGGCCAACAGTACTTTATTTATAAGACAAACATATACACAGAAGGGAACCTGTACCCAATACCTAGCTAAGTGCTCGGGACAGGTCTTGATCTCAGTGCTAGGAGCCTTACAAAGAGACCAAGTTGCACAACTGTCACACTCATGCAGAGTGCTTGGTCGGTCCCGTGCAGACTCCCTAACTGTTAGGACCACCCTCTTTGAATGGCTAGTGGCAATTTGGGGGACTGTTGTGGTCTTCCTCAGGTTCAGTAATTTGCTAGAGGAACTGGCAGCAAAGTCCTACATGTAGGACTGTAGCTAGGACTAGGATGGCTCTCAGTGGAGCTTTGGTTCTCACACAGTGCTGGATGGTGATACCTTCTCCCAGTCTTCATGCACGATGAGATCAAGACTCTCCCGGGAAGTCTCTCAAGCTATCACTGAACACAGCTGTTGCTGGGGTCTGGAGGACTTACTGCTCATATGTGATCTCCACCCTCCTGGGGCTTCCAGTCCCTTGCCCTCTGGTCCCTCTGGGGGTCTGGAGGTGCTATGCCATGTTGCAGTGTTCCCCTCACATGTCACCTAGGCCAAAGCCTTCACGCAGACACACACACACACACACACACACACACACACACACACACACACACACACACACACCTATCAGGAATGGTGCTCCGTTCCCAGGAAACGTCCTGTCCCCTTCTTTTACCCGGTGTCCACGAATGCTTGGGGACCCTGTGTTGGGTTGGGTTGTGTTGACTGGGGAGCCACAGTCAAGCTGCTTTGCCTTGTAAATTGTGCTCCCTCTTCCCTGTCTTGTGGGCTTGGGTGGCATTCTTGATTAAAGGGTCTCACGGTGCAGGCATTGAATGGCTACTCTCAGCCGTCCCCAGAAACCGTTTGCAAAGGAGCCTTGAGGCACTTTCTGAGAACTGGATTTATGTGGAATTGAGGCGCAATAAGGGTCAGGATTTGTGTACTGCCAGCCATCACCATAACCTGAACCTGTGCGCCCCCCTTCCAGCTTTATTGAGGGAGTGTGCGCAGAGGGTCCTGACCATGTGGTAGTCCTGAAGCAGGATATTGCAAAATCAATTACCATTAGCAGACGCAGTAGCATTAGCATCAGAGATACTTGCAGCCGGTAATTTGGGGAACTGCTTCAGACTTTTCATTTCTAATGAAACACAGAAGATGACCGTGTGTACGTACACAAAGAAGCCGAGTGACTGTCCTGCTCATGCGACTGCTGTTTCCTTTACAGAGTTTTTGGTTATGAAGAGAAAGAGAGGCAGGCCTAAGGGTTCCACGAAGAAGCCCAGCCCTGAAGAGGACACGGCGGAGAGCCTCGTGAGCCCCAGTGAGGATGGTCCCCTGGCTCCAGAGGAAGGGAGCGGCCTGGCCCCTGGCAGCTTGGAGTGCAGCAAGTGCTGCCGCAAGTTCTCCAACACCCGCCAGCTGCGCAAGCACATCTGCATCATTGTGCTGAATCTGGGTGAGGAGGAGGCAGACGCAGGTCAGTGCTGCGCCCAGTCAGCTTCTTTCCCGCCAAGATCAGAGACGATGGCCAAGGCCCCGCTTCCGGGTGTGTTGCTCGGAAGCAGCGTGTGCTTGTGCAGGTCTCTCCATCTGGTTCACGAACGGTCGTTGACTGTTCCCGAGAGTGGTCACTGAGGTGAGAATGTCACGCGGGAGGTGAGGCCCGCAGCGTGCTTGCTGGTCAGAGGTGCTTGGAGAGGAGCTGTGGGGATCATAACAGTGGGAAAACCTCATCTCCACCTCGGTGGGTTTGTGTGTTGGGAGAACAGGGAGCTTTCGGAAGCAAAATGTTGAAGGCCGGTCATCAAGAGCTCATATGAGCTCAGTGGACTTGGACAATGCTTGAGTGTGAGTTACGAGGACATTTAAGTGGACAGATGGAGTCAGGGTGGGAGGCTGATTGGTCACTGGTGACTGAAGACTAGACCGCGGTGGGCGTTCTTGAGGACAAAACGTCATGTACTTCCTCCGGCTATGTTCCTGGCTAAGACTGCTACACTGAAGCCACCTGAGTGGGGGCTGAGGGTGACCGCACACATGGCATGAAGGTTGCTTGGTGCTTGCAATCCTTTCTCTCTTCAAGAGAGAACTCCATGTTAGGGAGTTCTTGGTGGGCTGTGCCATGAAAAGTGTGGTATGTGGGGGGAGCCCAGCCCATGGCCAGGGTTTGAATCTGTTCCAGCATCGCTAGCCTGCCTTAGCTTCATTTTCTTCATCGGTGTAACCCAGGAATGAAAACTGCTATTTTGTGTGAATGCTTTGAGTGTTAAATGATAGAGGGCCTCTACAGTGCTTGGTGCAGCACTTGCCATATCAGAAGACCCAGGATTCACTAGCCGCTCTCTGTACATGTGGCTACAGCTCTTTTGTCGTCCTAGCTGTTCTGAGGACAGCACACTTGGATGCTGACAAGGGAAGACATTTGCCTGGTGTCTGCTAGGTAACAAGAGGACTTGGCCTTTGACATCAGACTGAGCTCTGAATGGCTGTTCTTAATGTATTTACTGGAAACATCTCCCAGGGACGAAGCAGGATGCTCGGTGTGCAAAATCCCAGCACAGATTGGATGAATTATTAAGTAATTCATCAATTTGTACTTAACGAGCATCCAGGTGGGTGGCCGAGGCTCATTGCCAGCATCTGTGGCAGCTGATTAAGACAGCCTTCCAATCTCCTAAAGAGCGCCAAAGGTGATCATGTGACCCTTGCCACTGAGTGTGCTAACAGAATCCCGGCATGGCGGTGGCCTGGCAGCTGTCCCACAACGTCAGAGGTGTGAGATTTCAGTGGGGGTCTGTATCTCAGCTTGGAAGCCGAAAGTCTCTTGGAAAATGGAAGAGAGGTTTTAGAGAGCAGTTGCTTAGTCGTGCCATCTCTGAACCTGAGACTGAGCCAGCCCTGGCCCTGTAATCCATCAGTGTGGGCTCTGGGCATTGCTGTTCTCTCTCTGTGTCTCTCCTTTTCTGTGTCACTGTCTCTGCTACGCACCATGTGCAGGTACAGACAGACACACGCACACACACCTACCCCTCCTCTCTTCTGGCACCTTCAGCAGCCCTGGCCACTCAGATCTCTACCTGGTTCCTCCCAGGCTGGTTCTCTGCCCTTGGGTGGTGCTTCTGTGCCTCCACAGCCTTCTCCTGTTGCGGCTGAGATGCTCCTGACATTTCTGAAGGTGCCTTGGTATTAGGGACTTCAACTCTTTTGTGGTACCGCATTTTCCCTCCTGCCTCCCAGACCTAGGTCTAATTTTGACGCAAAGTAACAGGGTCTCATCTAGCTGGCATGGAATCCATCTCTTCATGTTAGTTCTTCATCTTTTCCCACTCCAGAGGACCCTGTTACGTGGCACTGTGGAATCATCTTCCAGGGTCGCCATGTTCCAGTGTTGGCACAGTCAGTGACATTCTGTGTTATGATTTTTCTCGTGTGTAATTGTAAACAAGGACCTAGTGAAATCTCCTTAGGCATGTGTCTGTGCATGTGGTTAAATCCCCGACTGCAGTTTTGCCAAGTCAGAAAATACCCATTACTATGTTTGTCTATAGATAGTCCCCCTGCAACTTGTGCTTCCAAACAAACAGTCTAAGAGCATCATTGGATGCTTGCAAGTTCTGTTGTCTCTTTGTGTGTGTGAGTATGTTGTGTGTGTGGGGATGGCACGTAGAAGCCAAGAGTATCCTTAGTTATTGTTACTTGTTTCCTGCCTGCTAGACAGGCTTTCTGAGTGGCTTTGAGCTCACCATGTAGGCCAAGCTGCCTGGCCAGGGAGCCCCAGGTATTTGCCTGTCTCGGCCTTCTAGTGCTGAGATGGTAAGACTGGGCTGCCATAAAACAAAACAAAACAAAACAAACCTCGTAATGTGGAGTCTGGGGTGAA
Source organism: Cricetulus griseus (assembly GCF_003668045.3). Taxonomy (NCBI): domain Eukaryota; kingdom Metazoa; phylum Chordata; class Mammalia; order Rodentia; family Cricetidae; genus Cricetulus; species Cricetulus griseus. The sequence continues at coordinate 20,511,262 of NC_048603.1, forward strand.
CTTAGATTCATGTGCTTGCAAGGTAAACACTGTGCTGACAGCCATTTCCCCCGACCCGTTGTTTCTTTCATAATACAGGAAATTCTAAGAAGAAGGCAAATATAACTCAGAGTCTTAGTGTGTTGGTGAAGCCCCCGTTACACTGCCTGTGAGGAAAGACCTCACTCCATTCTCGGCCCCCGTTACATCTTTTCAGGACTCTTCTGGCATCTCTTTGCCTTCTCCAAGCCAGCAGATACACTTCTAAAGTTTTAAAAATTTCTATTCGTGTGTGTGTGTGTGTGTGTGTGTGTGTGTGTGTGTGAGAGAGAGAGAGAGAGAGAGAGAGAGAGAGAGAGAGAGAGAGGAGAGAGAGAGAGAGAGAGAGAGAGAGAGAGAGAGAGAGAGAGAGAGAGAGAGAGATACCCATCAAGTTCATGTAGTGTTATTCACATATTCATGGTTTAGGACTGACCACTTGAGATTGGATAACATATACTGGGAGAAGGTCCCAAGTTGCTTCTCCTTCTCTCTGCAGCCCTCGACAGCCTGTAGTTCTTCATCTAGGTGTGAGGCCTTGGGACGTTTCCTCTATCCTCTTCATCTAGTATGGCCCTTATGCATGTCTGTTTTAGGCAGCCATATTTGTGAGATTTCATGGGTGCAACATCCCTGACATCTCTAGAGGATGCTATCTTGCAGCAGGCATCCTGGTCCTTTTAGCAGTGTTTCCTCCCATCATCTACACTTGTACTGTAGGTGTGTCAGCCGGGGGACGGGTGTGTGTGTGTGTGTGTGTGTGTGTGTGTGTGTGTGTGTGTGTGTGTGTATAAGCGACCTCAAGGCCACTCACTCTGCATTCTGATCAGTTGTAAATCTCAGCAGTGGCCTCCAGCTGCTGCAAAAAAGGAAGCTGCTTTGTGGAGGAGAGCGAGCCACACCTATCAAGCATTCCCTCTCAGTGGATGGTCTTAGACAGCTGTTGGCTATTACCAAGACAAAGTGCCGCCGTGGAACTATCCGAATGCTTGTCAGGCCAGGCATTGCTGTGGTTCACAGGCTTAACACCTGGGTAGAACTGTTGATTTTTTTTTTTTTCTTCCTTGGCAACTTGTGTTGCTCGTTCTGTTAATATGAGAATCAGTCTGCTTCAGGAAGGAGGCTTCCAGGTCAGATCTGGCTCCATTCCTCCAAGTCCTGTGTCTGAGGTGTATGATATCTTCAGCAATAGGGACTTACCTTCAAGTTCCGAGAGGCAACCAAGGGCAATGGCACCCTTTATTGTTTGTAGTGGGGTCTATGAGACCCCTGACCAGCAACCTGAAGGGAGGTTTCCCGTGCCTGGCACTGGGGTATTTGGTTAGGTGCCCTATGAGGAGCCCCAGGGGAGCATTATCACTTGTGTGGCATTATTAGTGTGTGTGTGTGTGTGTAAGCTTATAAATAGTGTGTGTGTGGCATTATTAGTGTGTGTGTGGCATTATTAGTGTGTGTGTTAAGTAAGCTTATAAAACAGTATGTTCCCAGGTATACTTTTTGGTTTTTCGAGACAGGGTTTCTCTGTGTAGCTTTAGGGCCTAATCTGGCACTCGATCTGGAGACCAGGCTGGTCTCGAACTCACAAAGATTCGCCTGCCTCTGCCTCCCGAGTGCTGGGATTAAAGGCGTGGGCCACCAACGCCCGGCCCCAGGTATACTTTTTAAGACTTTTATTTTTAAATTATTACACAGCTGCTTTTTAGTACCTCTTAGGTTGCAGGGGATATTCTCAGAGTTTCACAGGTGAATGCCTCATTTATTTCTCAACCTCAAGAGGAAGGCATTGCCATTGTGCCTTAGAAGAGAAGATTGATCACCGTGATGGTAGCGCCGACTGGCCTGGAGCTTGATACGTAGACCAGGCTTCCCTTGAATGCAAAGAGATCTGCCCGCCTCAGCCTCTGTAGCGCTGGAGTTAAAGGAATGTGTCACTACTCTCAGCTTGGAAAAGATTGACACAGCCTGTGTGTGGTTCTTGTGACCATTTTGCTAGGTGTCCCAACCCCAAACAATGAGCAAATCCCAACTGTTCTCATTTTTAAATACCACACATTTCTTCATAGGCGTGGGCCTATGGCTAAGGGGCACTAGGATTGTTTTAAACTACTCTTTAATGTACAGCTTTGTCATTAGTGTTTGCAGGCCTTTACTGACTGAGGCAAGTGCCTCATCATCACATAATTTTGGGTAAAGAGGGAGTATTTTCCGTTTCAGCACTTTCAGGTATTGTCAGACTGACCTGGGAACGCTGTGTCCTCTGTGTCCTCCTTTGTCCTCTTTGTTCTCCATTGTGTACGTTGTTGTCCTTTTGATCTCCCTTGCAAACCATGCCTCAAAACTGCTTTAGTTTGTAGCTCTTTCATCACTAACACACTGTTTGTGTGCACGGTTAGGTTATTGGCTGTTTGTGTTTGTGTGTGGTTGGAGTATTCCTCATTCATATCATTAGCTCCTCCTGCCTCTGGGCTGTCTTCTGTGCCTAAAATACTCCCCACAGTTCATCATTCATCCTTTAAAGTCTCTTGCATTTGTGGTTTTAAATTGCTTTCCCATTTTTACTGTAACTCAGAAAGCTGTCACCATGCCCTCAAATGATAGAAATATACGTCTGTATGTCTGTTACTCATGGGCTTTTATTCAGTGTACATATCTGGAGATTATATTCCTGTATAACTTGTGAGGCAAGATTATACATACATATGTACATATACATACATGTGATCAATACATTCATGTCAAGGAATTCTTAATAAATGTTATTCAGTGACGTATATTAAAATGTACAAAGATGTACAGAAAAGACAAGGATCTTGCAGTTCAAAGTCCAAAAACCCCTCAAAAATAAACACTGTGCTTTGGAGTTGCAAAGACAGTGCATAATGGCCCCATGATATCCTCACACCCTCACATAAAGCTAGTATTAAGATTCTGAGTGTGCTGGTGAGGTTCAGGCCACCTGTCACCCATATAGATTTGACAGCCATCTGCCAGCAGGTGGCACAATTGCCCCGTTCCCTCAAAGCTCACCTGTTGCTGCCCCCACTCACACCCCAACTCCCAACAGGCCTCCACTAATCAGGCCTCCAAATCTGTGAGTCTGTCATTTTGAGAATGCGTGTAAATTGAGCAACACAGTATGTGATCCTGTAAGACTGGTTAAAAAAAAAAAAAAAAACCCAAAAAACCCCCAAAACAAAAAAAACAAACCCCAAACAGCCTTGTGTTTAAATTCCATTTCTAATTTAGTCACTGAGGAATTTAAATCCAGCCATGGTGTTTATCCAGAGTCCCCCACTCTTTTGGGGAGAGCTGGGGAGCAAGATCTGCTCTTCGTGCCTTGGGCTACAGTGTTCCTTCCTCTAACGTTGGTGTTGTCTCGCCTCAGGGATGCAGAGCTCATTTCTTCCCTGTGCCTCAGGCAGGAGGGTTTCATCTACCTTGGTGAGAAGTGAAAGTCCCTCTGCATGCTTTCTGCTGTTTGCAGTCTACCCTGTGATAATTAGACAGTGGCTGCAGCAAGGCAGGCAGGCAGGCGGGCGTGGTCCTCCTAACAGGATTATCAGTGCACACGGTAGTTAGCCGTGTGGAAAATAGCCTTGTCCTTCATTGATACAGGTGACCTAGGACTTTAATTTCACAGACACCTAACTGGAAGGCCTTGTTTTCTTCCCTCATCTGATCTCCATGGGTGCCTCCCAAATATGTAGAAGCGCCCTTATGCCTAGCTGCCTGGGGCTGAGCTCCTTACCCTGCTCAGTGCTCCCCAGTCTGCCAAGCACAGCGCTGCAACGGAAAACAGTCACATAATTCTCCCAGTACATACCCTGTAAAGAGCACTTCAGCGACATTTCAGAAATTGACCTTGACTCTATAGCTTGTTAAAACAATTAGAAGAAAACACAGTAAGCGGTGTCCCCCCCAACCCTGGCAAGTTAAAATAACACTTTGAATATGTACTCAACATTTATTTATTTTATTCTGTGTTCCAATAGCAAGAGGAACTGGGAAGAGAAATGGCATTTCCCCTGTTGTTATGCAGAAACAGCTGGTGTTTTTGAAAAATATTTTTCAGCCTACAGGAATCAGCCTGTCAAGTTCGTGAAAGTGGCTTCAGAGCCTCCGAAATTTGTTATTCTGGGGTCATTCCCTGCAAAGTGAGTTGTAAAATTCTCCATTGCTCAGGTCAAACACATCCCATGGAAGAGCACAGGTCATCCCAAAGACACCGTGTGTTCTCCTTGGAGATTTGGACTGTACTTCAACTCTGTGCCTTCTGCTGGGTCTGGGGCAGTTGCTGGTGACTTGATGAAGACGGTTCTGGGCTGCATTTGAGAGTCTCCAGGTGCAAAGTGAGTGTGCAGCAGCCCTCTGAGTGTGTGTCATACTTCTCTCCTTGGGAAGATGAGTGCTGATGCCTGTTTGTGCATCTGTTTTCTCTTAACTATTCAGGGAACAGACACCGGTAGGTATCCAGCTGAACTCAGCCTTGGGTACACGTGTAGTGAGGTTGTGTGTTGTGTGACAGACTTTTTCCTAGGGAGACACCACACACACACACACACACACACACACACACACACACACACACACACACACACACACACACACACTCACTCTTGATAGGGAACCCTTGACAGACCACACTAACGGATACCAACAAAGTCCTATTTGGTGAGCCAATGAGTTTTATTGGGGTTACTCACAGTAGCAGAAATCACTCAAAGACAGCTGCATCACCAAAGCCTACCTCATAGAAGTAGAGACTCGAGCTCACTTTACAGCCTGCAGGTGGCTCAATAGGTTGAAGAGTATCCTCTCCAGGTGGCGCAGTTGATCTAAACCTCTTCCAGACTGGTTTCTTCTTCATCATAGGGCAGTGGTTCTCAGCTGGTGGGTCTTGACCCCTTTGAGGGTCGAATGATACTATCACAGGGGTCCACGAAGAACATCAGAAAACACAGATAGGTACACTGAGATTCATAACGGTAGCAAAATTGCAGTTATGAAGGAGCAACAAACATAATTTTATGGGTAGGGGGTTCACCATACCCCGAGGAACCATATTAGAGGGTTGCACCATTAGGAAGGTTGATGGTCACTGACAAATGGCCTTGTCTGCGAGTCTTTTTTGCAGCGTGGCTTGTGCAGCAGTGACTGTCCGAAGTCTTTATTGCTTACTCTTGGAAGGGGTAGGGGCCTATTGGATCTGGTAATTTTCTGATGTAAGGAGCTTCCTAGGAGGATGGACTGTTTCGGTGTGAGAGCAAACTATGACCCAGCACAGTTCATGTTCCCTGTGACCCAGCTCCTTCAACTCTCCTGCCCGCCCTCTGTCCCTGCCCAGGCTGCTCCAATCCCTTCCTCTTCCACCCATCACAGAACTGTGCCTGATTCTGCCCATAGGGCATGGATCAGGCCACGTTTCTTAAGCAGAGCTTCCCAGATGACAGGAGACCTGATGTCATCAACTACTTTCTGGTTCGTGGTGTTAGACCCCCGGAAAACTCAGGTATCCGGGGTCCCAGGCCAAGACCGTGGTGACCCCAATCACCAGGCGGATTCAAGAGCTTGATGCAAACTGCACGAGGCTTTATTGTAATTTAACGAGCTATCCCCATGTTAGCTCGGGTCTTTCACCCACCCACCATGGTGGATGACTCTGAGAAGCCACAGGACCGAGATCTTATAGGGCAGCGCAAGGGGAGTGTCTAGGGGTACACACAGGCTCACTATTGGTGTACCCTCCAGCCTTGGAGGGATTGCCCTGTGTTGATTGGCCAACTGGTTGTTATGGCCCATAGGCCCTCCCAGGGTGGTTGCTATGCTCTGCGTCATTGCTGTGCGCTTGTCCGTAAAGCACACTCAGGGTCGTAAAGCATAGCGCCACCAGCTAACTTCTGATTGGTTCCTTGTCACGAGGCAGGCATCTGACTTTCTAGTGACTAAGACAAGGTCAGACAAGCACGTGTTCGGCCGCTATGACTGCCGAAAGGGGAGCTGGTCCCTTCAATGGATCCAGCTGGAAGGAGCAGCTGCCATCTTGAATTTGACCTATGGTTGAACTAGAGGGGAAGGGAGTTTTTAACCTTGGTCCAGGAGTGATACGTGTCATTTCTGCCCACACAGTTTTGCCGGCCTGGAGGGATCACATGGCCCTACCTGATCTTAAATTGCCTGTAGTCCAGTCATGATCCCAGTGTGGAAGAGAACAGGAACTGCTTGCTTGGTAACCACTACTAAAAACCACACAGGACTTCTGCTCATGTCCACAGTTCATGTGTTTTGTGGAGTGTCAGGATGACTGCTTGGCTCTGTTCAGTTTGGCTGCTGTACAGGCAACTAGGGCTCTGCAGTGTGTAGTGAGAATCTCTCATATACGTTCTCGTGGAGCTCCTCTCTTCATTTACCCTGTACCTGTCCCCAGTGTCCTGACGTCTCAATTGCAAGCCTTCCTCACCTAACGCATTCTTGGTATCATCCACGGGACTGTTCCTGCGGGGTCTCTAGACCTTACCTGCATTCCCTGTTGTCCCTGTGGATTGGGCCCCATCTTTATCTCCACAGCCTCTGGTGACAGCTCAGGTCTGCCCTCTCCTTCCCTTCACGCTCTGTACACACCAGTGTCTGGCAGATGTGTTGAGGATACATTTATGGTAAATTGCAACTTGTTTATCAGTAGGTTGTAATTTTAAAGTTAATAAGCATTTCCAGAGTCCCTGCGATGGCCCAGCTATTATACTCAGTGCCATACAAATACCACCAGTTCATTTCTCCTTGGCAGAAGCTCTTGGGGGTGTTTGCTGTTTGTTTCAATTTCACAGGGAGAAAGCATAGGCAGACAGCCTATCTCCTATGACGTAGTAATTAGTCAAGCCCTCAGTTGTACATATAATGTTAACAAGCCTTGCAAAACACACAAAAGACGTGGAACGGTCAGAAGGGTAAAGCGGAGTTCTGTTTTCTTCCAGAGTTTGAGTTGGGTTGTTCAGGTGTCTCCAAGTGTGTCCCTCCTCTCTGTACGGTTGCTTCTCCTGAATGAGCTGTAGCTTTTCAGAACATGAAACAACCTAGTTCCTACCCCGAAGATGTCCCTCCCAGCCCACCCACTACAGTTCACTCTGCACTCACTGCCAGGGTAGTTAAGGCCTGGCTGCTACGCTCCCCACCCTCCGCTCTACTGCCACCCCCCACCCCATATGCAACGGTGTCCGAAGGCTTCGGTGTCCTGTGGACTCTCACCTTCTCTTATGCATGTCACCCTCTGCTTTTGGGGCGCCCTTTTTGCTTTCTACTCTGAGTAACTACCCGTCCTTCCTTCAGCTGTCATAGATACTGGCAGCCCCCAAACCAGTGGGGCACTGACATAACATTGAGGCCTTTTCCTCGGGGCACCTGCCTTCTCCTAATCCAGCCAATTCCTGCTCGTTTCTAAAACACAGGGCGCAGCCCCAGTGCCCCTTTCCTGTGCTCTGGCTTGGCCTCTCAGAAGCTCCTGCCTTCTCTCCTCTGTGTGCACCCTGCTGGTGCCACCTGGCCAGCTTTTGAGCCTGTTTACCACAAGCCTATGGCTTAGAAGGTGGAATTACATTCTGCTGGGGTCCGCTTCCCTGGGGACCAAATCAGAAGATTTTTCGTCTTCCTTTTCTCCATCAGTATCCCGATGGGTTTGCCATAAACAGACGCGGCAGCTTGCTTGCTTTGTGGGCATGTCATTCCTCAGCTCTGTAGTGTTGGCATGCCGCAGGACGTGCAGCAGGTGCTCAGTGTTTACTCTTGAGGGGATGTACCAGGCCTCCCAGGGCAGGAGCTGCTGCAATGCAGGACACTCAGAGCATTCTGTAGCTGCCGACTCTTCTATGTGGGAGGCTCCTTTTTCCTTCCCACTCTGAATAACTGCTCCTCCTTCAATTGTCCTGGGACACCAGCAGCCCTTAAACCCATGGGGTATGGACACAGCACTGAAGCCTTCTCTTTAGGACACCTGCCCTCTGCTATACCAGCCAACTCCTGGTTATGTCTAAACCACAGGGCCGTGCTGGTTCTTCTGTGCTCAGCCCCAGCGTCTTCTTTCCTGGGTCAGCCTAGGCTTCCCAGAAGCTTGCTCCCTGCTCTTGTGCGTCCTTCCCTGGGTCGCTTGGAGCTTGTGCAAGGCTGGGTCGCTGAAGCCGGCAGTGGGCACTGCACACCTGCTTCCATTGACTCCACAGCTGTAGGTGTTCTTTTGTTCTCCACCCCCGGCTTACACGTCTCATGGGGTCAGCTGTTCCTTCTCTAGCCCGTGCTTCCAGGGTTACCATTCCCCATGGCAGAAACTCCAGACTCTCCATAGCCTCTTTTTTCACTCACTTCTCATCTTCCAGTCCCCTGGCCCTGCTAACCGCTAGAGTCTTGACTTTTGACCCCACCTCCATTCTTTTGTCATCTCCATATATAGTTCACATTGACTCTGGACCAGGCACTGTCTTTCTGGTTCTCCTTCTGAACCTAGGAACCTGTTCGTCCCACACTGTTCAGAACTCAGAGGACCTGTGCTTCTTGGTCAAGTCTCTCCCATGTCTCATCGTCTAGGCCATTGATTAGCCTGGCCTGTCTCACTATGTTCTGAGACTGGGCTGTTTGTCTTGGGCCACTAACTACTCCTTTGCATGTCTTGCTGATAGTTGTCTCCTAGATTATTTCAGTGTGTGTCTCCTGCAGAGTCCCCTCAGCTCCCCTTAGCCAGCATTTTGTCCTTCTCTTGTCTTCCTGAGGAGTATGGTGCCCAATGCGTAGGCAGGGCCGGTGAGGGTGAGGGTGAGGGTGGGTGGGTACACAGGCTTATTATTTAACGACTTCTGAGGCTTTGCACAGCATTCATTCATCTTCGGTGTTGCTTGGGGAAAGAGGGAATCGGACACCTAGAGCTGTGAGCACATGGGAAGCTTTAGGGGGCTAGACAGGGGCTGGGAAGAGCAGACTGGCAAGGCTTCTGTTTACACACCTCTGGACCTTTCGGAGGTGATGGAGGCCCGAGTTTCCCACACGTGAGTGCAATTCCAGAAACCTAGGTCAGGGGTATTGGGAAGCCTAGTAACTGGTTCTACAGTACAGCTGCTGTCTTCAAGTGCCCACCTGAGCCAGCTGCCTTGCAAAGACTGTGTGTCTGCTTCCTTCTACCACTGGGTGCCAGGGCAAGTGTCTTCTCCTCTCTCAGGTTAAGAAATGGAAGGTCTGCTAGGCTAGAGAAATTTGCTAAAGCTGCGGGGGGGGGGGGGGGGGAAGAAGGGAAGGCTTGAGCCTAGGATTCTGAGACTCCCAAGATCCGGTGCTTGCTATGAGGATTACAGCCTCTGGGGAGGCAGTGTCCTGCATTGCTGAACTTCTCAATTCTCAGATCGCCATTTGTCCCTTCTGACAGAGATGAGGAAGTGGCTCCCTCCTTAGGTAGAGGGGTATAGGCTCCAGGATTTGGGAGAGTGGAGTGTCCTCTGGACCTGACCCAAGCAGCTGCTGTGTGTTGTAAGCCTGGCCCTGGAATGGATGACCCAGGGCTGGCAGCCCTTTTGCAAATTGCCTGGGCCTGGAGCTTCCAAGATGCTGAGGAAGTGTGCTGTAGCTCACCTAGAGAGCTCTCACAGCACACAACACAGTCTCTCTTCTCTTTACCCTGAGCTCATGCTGCAGCTGGGTGCCAGGGTCGACTGGGGGACCAAGGTTGAGTTAGACCAGTCCTTTGAGCGGCTGAGTGTCTGTCGAGCATCCAGAGATGTAGACACATGCAGTGCAGTGGAGGGGTGAAGCCCATGTGGAGGGCGGGCAAGACCGTACCTATACCGGGACATCTTGGAGGTTACCTGGAGGAGCAGCGTGTGGGCTGTGAGTGCCGCCATCTCTAGCGTGCTGGGGCAGCAGGGGAGAAAGCGAAAGAGGTGGCTAGACATTTGCTGCTTGATGGCCTGCCTGTACCAAACCTGGAGGTGAAGCAGGGCATGGACACCCTGAGGAGAAGTCTGGGTGGCACAGTAAGTACACTTAGTGGGGAAAGGGCATGAGACATGGAGGCCTCTGCCCTGCCTGGGCTCCTTTTCATTGAATGTGGAAGTTGTTGGAAGCAGGGCTCACCTGTCTTTCCCTCATCACGGGAAATGATGAGGTGTGAGAAAGCCTGAGGGAAGAGGGAAAGAATGGCGCCTCTTCAGCAGGTCAGCAAGGATGATTGATCTTCCTGAACTGCTGCATTAGCAGGGTGCAGCAAATGGGTGGCAGAGTCCCAGAATCTAATCCCTCAGCAGCCTGCTGTCCTGACAACTGTTCTGGGCCTCCCATTAATGTGGCTGATAATATTTGACTCTCTAGGGCACTCTGAGATTTCATTAGTGCTGGGGCGATTTAGAAAAGGTACTTGAGAATACTAGTGCAATGCTAATTGTACGGGAATGCAAGCAAACTGTCTACAAACTGTGATGCCCTGGTCCCGGAGACATGGGGCATGCAGAGCACTCTACGGCTTGCTGTGGTGAGTTTAAGGATGGAAAATGTGGGTGCAAATCCTTCCCTTTGTGTATAGGTGGTACTTTTGGCATTGCTGGGTTTTATGGCCTCAATGGTACTTCTACCATGGAGTCAGTTGTGCTAAGGTCTGGGAGCCTACTAAGGTCTGGAGTCCTGTTACAGTTAGGGGTAGAGATGAAGTTACCCAGTGATCAGTTGGTAGCAAGGGAGTCTAGGAATAAATGTTCACCCTACTCTCCTTTTTGTTTTTTATATACTGTTGGTGCCTCCAGTGGGCAGACCCAGTTTGAAACCAGAGGACTCTGGGGTCTATTGTGGGACCCCTGTGGGTCAGCCCTGGGGATGGGAATTGGGTAACGAAGAATGGGGACTCCGGGCAATGGTGGTGCATACATTTTAACCCCAGCACTTGGGAGGCAGATTCAGGAGGATCTCTGTGAGTTTGAGTCTAGCCTGGTCTACAGAGTGAGTTGCAGGACAGCCAGGACTGTTTTACAGAAAAACAAAACAAAACAAAACAAAAAAAGAAGAATGCTGGGTAGCCCAGAGAGGCCAGTGGGACTGCTGCAGATCACAGGGTCCATTTCTTCTTGTCTACCCTTAGAAGGACATGCCAGGCTGTGCTTCTTTGCAATGGCTGCCTCTGGTATTCTGCCTGAACACATGGCTGCATGCAGGGTGTTAGGTCCTTGTGCAGGGGAAGGGCTGGAGCACAGTGTGTGTGCCATCCACAAACATCCGCTTCCCTTTCTAAGGTTTGCTTTCTCCTGTGCAGTGCCATCACTTTTTAAAATACTTTTATTTCCCTAGGAAAGGAAATGAAACATAGAGAATTATGTTAATTTGCTAGGGCTCAAGAGCAACTTCGAACAGATGTCAAGAAATTAAATGTTATAGTTGTCAGAAACTTGGGAATACATAAGGCTAGGTAGCAGAGCGAGGCAGGTACAACCCAATCTCGACCCAGTTCCCACTCTCAGAGCTGACCCATAAGGGTTACAGATGTGACTCAGATCTTTCCTTACCTGAATGGGACACCTTGCAAGGTCCTTGGAGGATGCCCGAAACCTTCCTTTCATGGTGCTGAGCTCTGCCCATGCTGTTGTTCTATACTGGTCACAGTTGTGATGACGTTTTTTCCTAAACATGTATGGCTATCATAAGGGTTGATTTAGGAACCTGACACAGGAGACCCATGACCAGACATTGGACTGTGCTTGGGGAGTCCTGCTGAGGAAAGAGAGGAGGAGTCATAGGAAACAGGGGGCTCAGGAACATTGCAGGAAAACCCAAAGAAACCACTAGCCTGGCTCATGGGAACTCAGAGTGTGAACCAACAACCAGGGAGCCTCCATGGGACCGACTTAGGCCCTCTACATATATGTGACAGTTGTGTGGCTTAGTCTGTTTGTGTTACTCATGGCAATGGGAACAGGTGCTGTCCCAAGTGCTCTGACTGGCTCTTGGGAACCTATTCCTTATGTTGAATTGCCTTGCCCAGCCTGAATACAGGGGGAGCTGCTTGGTTTTATGGCAGCTCGATATGCCATGCCTAGCTGAAGCCCATGGGAGGCCTGCCCCTTTCTGAGTGATTGTGGAGGAGGAGTGAAGGGGAGGAAGGGGGAGAGAGTGGCAGGAGAGGCTTTTGTCGGAATGTATACTAAGTAAATAAAAGACACAGGAAAAGATTAATAATCACTACTGATAAACTGATCATGATAATATTGCAATAAAAGTATCTTAAAATTCTAAATTGTTTATTTCTCAAATTTTCAGACTGTGTTTGACCATGTGTAATTGGAGCTAGACAAGGTGTGTGTGTGTGTGGGGGGGGGGCGGGCAGTGGTGACTGGGTTTCAGCCCAGACCTGAGCTGGACTTGCAATGTGGCAGCCACTTTCTTCGAACCCCACTGTGTGACAGGGCACTGCAGATGCTCTCTCCTGACTCTCACAGTGACTCATTCTGCAGATGCTGCCTGTAGGTTTATAGAGTTATAAATGTCTCCATCGGGAAAGCAGAACAGGATATCGGCTGTGATGCCCTTGACATCATATCTGGTGATCTCTGCCATGCCTTCTCAAAGCTGACTTCCAGTGACATGTGGCCAAGGACCCAGCATAGCCTAATCCAGCAGGGCCTTTCAGAGGATGGAGCTGCAGAGACCAAGGACAGATGTTCGAGGCAGTGACAGAGTGATGTTGGGACCCCACCCACCTCATCTACTTTATTTGGCATGTCTAAATTGATTGCCAGAGGAGGTCACTTTAAAAAGATCCTTTGCAAAGTCACCATCCCAGTGTGCTGGAGTCACACAGTGCTGAAGTACAATACGGGATTTGATGGACAAGGGGACTTCGACTAAGGGCCTTGTTCTTTGGAAACATGGAATTATAAAAGGCTTGGAGGGGAAAAAGGATATGGAGCAATTGGCTTAGAAAGGCACTTGCATATGTGTAGGAATAGGGCTGAGTTCTGGTCACGGCTCTTGACAGTGCTCTGTCTGCAGGGACCAAGGAATCAGTACAGCACTGTTCTCTGTCTCTGTCTCTCTTCTGTGTCTCTCTGTCTCTGTCTGTCTCTCTGTCCCTGTCTGTGTCTCTCTCTGTCTCTGTCTCTCTTTTCCTCAGGAGAAGGACCAGGTGGCACAGATCATTGTGAGGTGCGTTTTGTGAGGCCCACAGCTGCTGGTGGGGTTGATTCTGCCTTCTGCCCTTTCCTGATGACCCAGCTCATCAGTTGGGACCAAGAAAAGGTTGTAGGGCTTTGACATCCCTTAGTTTTTCCCAAATCTTAAGTATCTAGGACGTAGTTCAGCTGTGGATGGGATCTTCTCTAGAACTTGTTGAAAAGTCATTTTAGACATGTAATACCGTTTGAAAATAATCTTCCCTTAGGATTAAATGTATATGCTAATTTTTTTCTGTCACCGTGATAACTGATTTTCTGCCACTTGTGATAACTGATTATAAGCGGGGGCAGGGGGGGTGCATTTAGTAGAGCAAAGCTACTTAACTCATGGTGTTGGGAAGCCAAGAGACTCAGAGTGGGCTGGGTCCTTCGAGGTCCCTCCACCTCTGCTGTGCCACAGGCTGGGGACTAAACTTTAGGCTTTAGAAGCACTCCAGCTTCAGAGGGCATTGTGTGACTATACACACGTCTGCAGTAGAGCATCTGGAGGACCTGGAGTTCGATCTGCACCCCACACCCCATCTCCCTTCGCTGTCTGTACTTTTAGAACTTGGTTGTGTTTCTTCAAAGACATCAGCTTGGGGCTGGGGTGATGGCTTTAGCAGTTAAGAACAGAGGACCTGGGTCCTTTCCCCAGCACCCACGTGGCAGCTCACGGCCACCTGTAACTCCTGAATTGGGACATTCACTGCCATCTGCCTTCTGCGGGCATTGTATGTACGTGGTTCACAGACATTCACGCAGGAAAAGACCATGTACACCCAAAGGAACAAACAAACAAACAGCAGCTTGCCAGATCTTCCGATTCCTCATCAGGCACTCATCCTATGCTGAGGGAGAAGGGCGTCAACTAGCCATCCTCTTGAACAAGAGACAGTTATGCCCCACACTTCTTGTCGGCACTAGCTAGGGAGTCTGGATTTCAGCTGAGGAGTCCCTCACTCTGCCCCATATCCTGGCATCTCAGTGAGGGGGCATCTTCAGCAGTGGCTTTATTGCTAAGTGTTCAATCTTCCTCTGTGCTGGGGACATAAACACTTGTCCGCTGAACATAGAATTGCCTCTTCATAGCAAGGAACACGGCTGCCCAGCCAGAAGAATCGGGAATACGCTAGACAGCCGTAATGGTACTGCAAATGCCTGTTGCTCCGGGAGCCAGCCGTGCCACTGAGTACACGGCAGGCTTTTGCCCAGACTTGAGTGGGGTTGCTCATCTGCATAAAGTGATTAGGAACAAATAGCCTCTTGCCGAAGGCACAGAGAGCAAACGCCAGTCTTTATTCCGGCCAAATTAGCCTTAAGCACAGATGGCCTGGGCCTGTCGGAGTGCACTAGGCTTGGTAGCTGCAGTATTTGAGCTGCCTGTGACGTGGCCAGCTTTCCAGAGACAGGGGTGATGGTTATGGCAATCGCCTTCCAGTGCAGTAATTTTCAACCAGTGGGTCGTGACCCCCTTTGGGGGGGGTCCACCTACCAAATATCTACATTACAGCTTATAACAGTAGCAAAATTACAGTTATGAAGTAGCAATGAAATAATTTTATGATTGGAGGTCAGCACAACATGGGGAACTGTATTAAAAGGTCACAGCAGTAGGAAGGTTGAGAACCTCTCTTCCAGTGTATCAGCTAGACCCCTCTGTTGTCTCTGGGATGTATTCTCTTAGGTCTTCATTATATAATACAGGCTTTGCTGTTTGACCAGGCCTTGTGCCATCCTGGAACCCATGCAGCTGACTCCCTCCTCTCCATGCACTTTGCCCAAACGTCCAAGTGGCATAATTTCAGAGGCAGGAGAGGACAGTGGGACAGGCTTGCTTTGCAGTCAGACAGACTTATACATGATGCTGGTCTGACACATCAGCCTTGTCACTTCTCCTCTTCCTGCACCCCGATCAGTTTCCTCCTCTCTCTAAGGAATTGGGAGTCATCCTCCAGGGCAGAGGGGACAGACAATGGCAGGGACAGTGTGCCGCATGACTGGAGTCATTGTCATCCATGGTTGACTCTGAGCTGCCAGAGGATAGGTGACTAACCTGGCCCTTTTCTGGGTCCTTAGTACCCTCTGTAGCACCAGATACCTGAAGGATCTTCCTTGTTATTTGCTTAAGGAATGGCTGACTTTCCTCATCTGAGATTTGCAGCCTTTTTGATCTCTCTCCACGTTGTTGAATATTGGGCACTGTGGGAGTTGCCCTGTGGAATGGGCTGAACCCTGCCAGTGTCACCGATCTTCTGTTTGACTAGGGAGGCAGAGGAGAAAGGGGTGAGCCGATGACAGGCTTAGTCTCAGCAGCTTTCCTGACCTACTAGTAGTTGTAGGAATGTTGGTGTGAGATGCGTTAGCTACACTGGAAGCCAGAGCATAGCCCACACTTAGAATTGCTCACTTCCACTGCCTGCCAAGGCCTGCACTAAACTGTCTCAGGTGGATATGACCTCCTCTGGGTGACTGACTGACTTCTTGTGTCCACACCCATTGTCAGTCTTCCCCTGCCATGTAAGATCCTTACTGGAGACACAGTGCGGCATTTGCCTGTTGACTTTCCTCCACTCTGAGCAGAGCATTGGCTATGCATGCTGGCCCATTGGCCGTGTGCACACAGTAGGACTAAATTCAAACCAAAGAAGTAGATCCATCACAGAGCTACTTTCCAAAGCAAAGGAAGCTAGAGAGAATATAGGCATTAGTTGGGGGAGAAGGCAGGAAAGTCTCCAAAGTCAGTAACTCAGAGGAAGGAAGAGAGTATTTAAAACACCCCATCAAAAGGCCTTGAAGTCTGTAAGCTGGAGACGGGAACGGCTAGGTGCTTGAAGAAGCACCTTGCCAGCAGGCTACTGTCCTGAAGCTCCCACAGCCTCCCCAACTTAGGTCAACTTAGGCCAACTTAGGTCCAGAAGACCTTCAGTGAGGAAAAGGCAACTTTGGAAACCACAGAGATGGGTGAAGTGAGGGTCCTGGGAAATTCATGAACAACCAGGTCAAGAGACATCTTGGTTGTTTTCCTCGTTGCTGACAGAAGCAGCCTAAGGAAGAGAGGTTTATTTGGCTCAAGGTTTCAGAGCATACAACCTGGCGCGGCAGGAAAGGCATGGTGTTCTCTCAGGAATACTGGGCGCGTGAGAGTCAGTTAGCAGGGCACTCAGGCTGGAGTCAAAAGCCCATGCCACCTTCAGGGTCTGCCCACAGAGATCTCTGTCTGCTAGTTAGGCCACTGTCCTGAAGCTGCCACAGCCTCCCCAAACAGCTCCACCTGCTGGAGACCTATTGTTCAAGCTCATCTTACATTCCAGCCATAACAAATGAAAAGAGGATTGTGTTGTTCAAATGCAGAGAACAGAAGGCTGCCAAAAAAAACCAAAAATACCAACCCTGCTATCAAAATGCCTTCTCTTTATTCCTATCCCTGATGGCTTTCCACAAAGACTCACTAAGTGGGGGGAATGTAAACAGGTATCCAGCAGCTGAGCTGGGTGCAGGGATGCAAGGAGCAGGCACACAAGGCACATGGTGGAGAGCTGGGCATTCCCATACACTTGGGGCTGTGTGTCTGGTAACATCTGGCTCTCCATGCCTGCCCTCACGTCATCCTTTTGTCTTAATCCGGATTCCTCACTACTCTCCAAGTGCCCCAGGCACTTGCCTTGGAGCAAGAGTGCTGGCTGTTCTCTGCATGGCCTTATTAATTCCAGTGTCCTCAAGGGATATACAGTGATCGTCCCCAAGAACCATTTCCCAGGATGCTCAGGGTACTGCCTGGCCCGCTGTGTCCCAAACTATGGGAAAGCCTCGTATTAAGGTTCCGAAGCTCTTCGGCAGAGTGTGGCTACTCCAGGCTCTTGATCTGCTTCCTGGAGACTGAGGAGACTCAGGGGTGGTGCTTTGGGGTAGTTGCAAAGTGACTGTGTGCTGGCTGTGCCACAGTGACTACTTAAGTTGGGTGTAGGGCATTTGCATGTGGAGAGGGACTAATAGCTCTGCTGAAGGGTCTGCTGGAACGCGGTGACCACCCAGGAGCGCTGAAGAGCGTGTACAATTCACCCTTACTCTGCCCTTTAGGTTTTCTTCCTATTAATTTTGTGGGTCAGCACATATACTTGTGGATTTCATTGTGGCATTTTCATGCACACAAACACACACGTACGCACACACAGTACCTTGCTCATATTTTTCTTCCTTCCTCTTACTAGTCCCCTAATCTATCTCTATCTCTGTCTCTGTCTCTGTCTCTGTCTCTATCTCTTCTACATACAAAAGACACGGGAAAAACATGCAACATATTGTCTCTATCATTCTCTCCCATTATTCTCTTATGTCCCCCCTGCTCGTCCTTTAAATCTCTTGCTTCCCCCATGGTCCCTTCTGTTTTCATGCCACTGGCCAAGCCCAGGACCTGTAGCCCTGGCACTCAGACTTGGAGTGCTGCTGTGTATTCTCAGTTCCGACAAAAGAAGGTGACCTTGCTACCGAGGGTGGAGTTGAGGGTGTGTAGCTGGGAGTGGAGGCGTGGCTGGCAGAGGTGAGACACTGGTGGGTGGTGACCTTTGATGGTTACAGCTCTTGGTCCGAGCTCTCTGCTTCCTGACTGTCAGTCATATGACCAACTACCTCACACTCCTATTGCCGTGCACTGGAACTAGCCCGATCGCCCACCGTACCTTTTGTGCTATGGTGGAGTGTTCCCACTGAACCATCAGCCAAAGTAGACTTCTCCCCACTTAAGCTTCGTCTATCAATTTTTACCCCCCAAAACCGTGGGGAAAATAACCAAGCCATATGCATACCAACGGCTTGACTACATAGCAGCCAGAAGAAGGGAGTCACAGAGACTGCAGTAGTTAAGGCGAGAGGCGTTCCGTCGTGTCTTCGCTACCTAAGCCAGGTCCCTCCATTCCTAATCTGATGTGGCTTCCGAACCTTTGCCCACTGCCAGCCACAGCTGCTTGCACTCATTTCTGCACTGTGTACACCTGGTGCCCACAGCAGAGCTTGCTCCCGTTCATCCCTGCAGCTTGTGTGACCTCCTCATCTCTTAGCCTGGCTGACAGTGTGTGCCCTTGTTTTCTTGGCTGTGGATTTATATTGTTAGCCATGATAAGCTTATGGTAAACTCAGATTCTCAGGTCCTTTGTTTTTTATGTCAACATATCTATTCTTGGCGTATCACCCACATATTGAATTGTATCCCATGGTGAACTCTGTTATAGAGCGAGATATCATTTCCAAGCCAAAAAAAAAATCCATTAAATGTTGTTCTTCCTTTTCATAGCATCTGAAATATCCTGCTGTAGCATTTATGTGCACGTATCACCCAATATCTAGGTGACGAGAAGACTTCTGTCACTCAGACAATTTGTAGGCCTTTGGAAATGTTTTTGTTAACAACCACTAAAAAATAAAACAAGGCAAAAATTGCCGTGAGGAGTGGTGCATAGCAAGCTTCATAGCGTGTGGGCTCTGCCAGCAGCCTTGGAGACCAGGTGCTGTGACTGTCGTGTGGCTTTCGGGATCTGACAGTATTCGTGCAGTGTTGGTCCTTGACTTGGGGTCTTGGAGGACGGCATGGGGTTCTGATTCACGATGATGATGCCTCCTGTCAGTGTTCTGTGTTGTTTGATGTTAGCGTGGGTAATACTAACACTAACCTGTTCAAGGCTAACCTGAGACTGTTCCCGTCAGGTCTGCAGATGATCCGGGAACTTGGCAAGCACTGCCTTAGTTTACGGCGTGAATGCTTGGTTTAATCATTCTGTTCCCTTAGCCTCACCTCAGCCAGCTTGGGCTTGCTAAGACTTCCTCCCCAGGTTATCTGTTGTACATTTACTGGTGCATTGTGTTGGTCTGGCTGGAGCTGACTTGAGATGTAGGAAGCACTGAAGTTGGGTTTCTGGCTGTCTCCCTGTGTGCCCCACCCCTACCCCTGCCTGCCTCATTGTTTCTTGGTTTCACTCTCACTTCCCTGATAACCCCTTGTGCTCCTGCAGTTTCCCAAACCTGCCCTCACACCTGCTGGTGGTCTGCCCACCTGTGCTGCATTCCCTTGTCTGTAGCCTACACTCTCTCGTCTCATCCAGGGGTGTGTGGAATCGCACTCAGTGGGTCTTTTCAGACTTGGTGACTCTGACACAGCTCTCCCTCCCTCCTGCCCTGCCTCGCCTCACTTGTGACCTCTGTCCAGTCGCTTGCTCCTTTGTTCTTCACTGATTTGTGGATGCTATCCCTGCTCCTTAGGCTAATGCCGAGGTTGCACCTGTCATGGCTGCTGTTGTATGTCTGTGACCGATGCATTTGCTCTGCCATGCATTGGAATGGTTTGTGAGCCCGATTGTGTCCTTCTCCACAGCATGACTTACATGTAAGGCTTTAAGCCAGCTCGCCTGTTCCTTAGGTTAGGTGACTTCAGTGTCTCACCGTTGCCTTTTGCTTGGCTTCCCCATTATCTTAAGAAAGGCCAGATAGCAGCCAGCCTTGAGAAACAACAGCTCCTGGAAAAACCTGGACCTACCGTCTTCCTTTGAGCCATCATAAGATGTGATAATCACCCGACCTCCCAGGAGTCCCCAGCAGGGCCAGGCACAGTCTACGTCTTACTTACCTAATGCAGGGTTGACTGGGCTCCATGTCCTCACAAAGCAGACTGGAAGTTTTCCTAGTGTTCACCATCTCCTAGACTTAACCTCATACTCTTGACACCTGTTTTGGTCACCTTCTCCTTTCTTATGAAGTTGCGGATACCACGATGCTCAGCCAAGTATGTATCCTGTGTCTTTGTCATCCTTTGTTAGACTGGAGCGCTGCCATTTTTAATCACACTCATTCCTGAACCACACAGCTCCTTCCTCATGACTGGTCCTCTGTCTTTCCCATCCTATGCATCATCAACCCTTGCTTTTTCACTCAGCCATAGCTCAGATCTCCACAAAGCCTTTCCAGCCTCTCCAAGCTGTTCTTTACTCTCGTTCCATGCAACACAGAGCAGAGACTGCTCTTGATCACACCTGTTGTCTCTGTCCGTTCTGCAGAAGAGGGCCCTTGAGGGCTTGGCGTGTTCTTGTCCTGCGTCCTCCATGCCTGGCATAGAGCAAATGCCTGGGAACTGTAAGCTGGTATAGAGAAAGACTTTCTTGGACTGCGAATCACAGGTCATTCTATCTGCAGTGCTGATATTAATGATGCTTCATGAAAATGAGCCAAATGTCTATGCAGCTTTGTCCAGCAGTGCATTCCTGGTACCTGGTTGTGACCTGGATACAATGAGTATGCTTTGTATTGAGTTTGTGAAGAGCCAGCAATGGAACATGCGCTAGCACAATGTCCTGCCTGGCATTACGGGCCAGGAAGAGAGAGGCAGGGGTGGGGTGGGCATGAGGATGCAGTAAGAGTCCTACCTATCTCCTCCTCCACTGGCGTGGAGGGTTAGCTTACTCATCTTGATATTTGCTCCCTAGGTAACAACGAGTCAGACCTTGAGCTAGAAAAGCAGTACAAAGAAGATGACCGAGAAAAGGCTCCAAAAAGACCTCGGGCTCAGAAAACAGAGAAAGTGCAGAAGATCTCAGGAAAGGAGGCAGGGCAGCTTTCGGGAGCCAAGAAACCCATCATCAGTGTGGTCTTAACCGCTCACGAAGCCATTCCAGGTGACCGCTGACAGGCTGGGGAAGATACAAAGAGAGCCTGTAACACAGCTGCCCTTGGGGCGGCCTGAGGAAGGAGGGCTGGGTCAGAGCCTATGTGTTAGGTGTCCCAGTGGAGCTATGTTTAGTCCCCTACGCATATAGGGGTGATCACAGACCTCATTATCCCCCGGGGCTGTCATGCCAGTCTCCTCAGCCAACTCTGTTGTCACTCAGGTGTGCAGAAACAGTCCCCTCTGTGCCTCTCCCCAGCCCCTCAGCTGGTGGTGTTCCTGTGGTAAATTCAGTGACTGCCCCTTGGTGGGAGCTTCCACACAAGTGCAGCCTCGGTTCTGCAGGCCCAGGCAGACGCTGCCTGGCTGCTTCACGTTTTGATGGTATTCACTAAATATTTGTCAGTACTAGACATTTTTCCTTTTCCATGAACATAGCTGGTAGATATGCTATATTTTCTTTTGTTAAAGGTCACTTGTAGGAGAGACTGTTTCAAACAAAAACAGTGTCTTGGAGTTTCTGTTTCTGTGATAAAATGACATGGACAAAAACACTTAGGAAAGAAAGGGTTTATTTCAGTTTGCTACTCTCAGGTGGTACTCCATTGCAGAGGGAAGTCAGGTCAGGAACTCCAGACAGGAACCTGGAGGCAGGAACTAAAGCAGGAGCCATGGAAGAGTGCTGCTTACTGGGTGCTCACTCATGGCTTGCTCAGTCTCCCTCCCTCCCTCCCTCCCTCCCTCCCTCCCTCCCTCCTCCTCTCTCCCTCCCTTCCTCTCTTCCTTCCCTCCCCTTCCTTCCTTCCTCCCCTTCCCTCTCTGAGACAGGGTTTCTGTATGTATTCCTGGCTGTTCTGGAATTCAGAGATTCATCTGCCTCTGCTTCTTGAGTACTGGGATTAAAGGTATATACCATCACTACCAGCTCAATCTGCTTTTTTGGCACAAACCTTCCCAGTGTTGGCACTGTTCACAGTGAATTGTGCTTTCCCACATAAATCACTGGTCAAGAAATTTCTCCAAAGCTTGCTTCAGACCATTGTGATGGAGTGGAGGTATTTTCTCAATTGAGGTTCAAGTTGATGTAAAAACTATACATCACAAACAGTTTGTAATGGATTCCAGGCTGTCATAAATGTTTTAAACTTTTCATGCATTGGGGGTATTAGCTCTGATACAATGAGGACACTGTCATGGTTTTCAGAACAACCACTCCTTTGAAGCAGCCATAGTTAGTGCTTATAGTAGCCACTCATATTCAAAACTCTGAATACGTTTTCTCTTTTATACTTGAGTACAAAGTAAGAAGAGAAAAGGCCATATAAAATTAGGCTACTTGAACTTTCTGGAAAATCACTCCATCTGCCTTCCTCGGCTTCCGAGAAATATTATTGTGGATAAGGAAAGTCCCAAAGGACAGTTCCCTGTTCTCAGTGGTTGCTAGAGAAAATTTCACAGCTTTTCTTAAAACGTTGTGGTAGTGTTTTGAGATTCTAAGATGGTAAAACATAATCAATTCTCTTTGGTATTTTAGAAACAAGTGTTAGAGAGGAATTTTTTACACCTTCTCAACCTTCACTCAGCTTACTCAACTCACACATATATACATTCACGTTCACACTCATACACTTACACACACACACACACACACACACACACACACACACACACAAATACACACTCCATACATTTCCCCAACTCTCACACCTACTCATCCTCACACGCGTGCATGCACTCTCATGCAGCTATACACACACAGACTCGTGTGCTCACACTCAGACACAATCACTTTCTTGCACAGACACACATGCACCAATACACCCATACACAAGCTCAAACCTTCACGTTCATGCATCTACACGCATGCACATATACGCTCACCCCCACAAAGTGTACCTGCTTTGAGTGGTCTTGGGTCAGTTTATGTTACAGAGTAAAAGCAAAGGTGACCCTGGGGTTTCTTCTCTTCTAACTTTCAACTTCTGTTCATGGGAAGAGAACCAGGGACATTGGGGTGCTCGCACTCCCTTTTTGTTAACTGCTCTGCCACCCCATGCTGCCTTGATGTGACTTTATACTTGCTTCAAGTTTAACAGCTATGGATTTGTAGAAATTCTTGCTGGGGACATGTGCATATTTACCTGTTTCATAATTAGATAGAGTGAAACTGTACTTGCAGAAGACTTCTGGGCACATTACTAGAAAAACTGTATACACACACACACACACACACACACACACACACACACACTTAAATGTGTTATCTGAATAAGAAAACCAGTGTGTTTACATGGAATTCGTACAGTAAAATGCCCCCAGACCTGCTGACTCTGATGGACAGGGGCAGGGTTGTTGTCAACATCATAGTAAGCAGCACACTGTGTGTCAACCTCAGGTGCTACCAAGATTATTCCAGTGGAGGCTGGGCCCCCTGAAACAGGAGCAGCCCCTCCCGAGACAACTGCAGCAGACCTGGTGCCACGGAGAGGGTACCAAGAATATGCCATTCAGCAGACCTCGTATGAGCAGCCCATGAAGTCAAGCAGGTGAGTTGTCCCATGGGCTTTTTAATCAGAGGTGGGTTGCAAGCAACATTCGCAGTGAGCAGGAAAGATGTGTCCATTTTCGGGTCTGGATTCTGCTCTTGATCGTATCTGTAAAGGGTCTTAACTCATTAGTTTAGCTGAAGAATCCAGCCCCCTTCCCCATTATGTCCTAGTATAGTTCTTCCTCAGAGACCAAGGCAGAACAGTGTGCCACTTGCCTTCACAGGGGTGTCGTTAAAGAGATGCAAACAGAGCCTGGTTTGCACATACTGTGATAGTGTCTCTTTTTTCTTTTTCTTTTTTTTTTTTTAAGGTTAAATTAGAAACAAGCTTGTTTTACATATCCATCCCAGTTCCATCTCCCTCCCCTCCTCCTCTGCCCCCCACCAACCCCTTATCCCATCCCCTTTCAGCTCCCCAGCGAGGGCGAGGCCTTCCATGGGGATCTTCAAAGCTGTTACATCATTTGGAGCAGGGCCTAGGCCCACCCCCAAGTGTCTAGGCTGAGAGAGTATCCCTCTATGTGGAATGGGCTCCCACAGACCATTCCTATGCTAGAGATAAGTACTGATCCACTACCAGAGGCCCCATAGATTGCCAAGGCCTCCTCACTGACCCCCATGTTCAGGGGGTCTGGATCAGTCCTATGCTGGTTTCCCAGCAATCAGACTGGGTTCCATGAGCTCCCTTTGTTCAGATCAGCTGTTTCTGTGGGTTTCACCAGCCTGGTCTTATTTAAAACTTTTTTTTGTTGTTGTTTTTCGAGACAGGGTTTCTCTGTGTAGCTTTGGAGCCTATCCTGGAACTCGATCTGTAGACCAGGCTGGCCCAGAACTCACAGAGATCCACCTGCCTCTGCCTCCCGAGTGCTGGGATTAAAGGCGTGCACCACCAACGCCCAGCCGATAGTGTCTCTTTCAGTAGGGATACAAGCACACTGTAAAAACAGCCACCATGGTGAGGTCTAGATAGAGTGACACTGTACTTGAAGAAGACTTCTGGGCACATTACTGGAAAACCTGTGTCTCCCCGCCTGCCCAACCCCATATTCTACTGCAACCCATATTCTTTCTAGCTTTCACTTCAGCCCTAGTTCACTGCATACACTAGTTATTTTTCATCATATACTAATAATATATGTGCATATGTGTATATTCATTTGTCTTTCTCAAATACAAAATACTAAATGAACTATTCTTTTTTTACATTTAAAAACTTTACTGCACCTTGAAAGTCTTTCACTTTCAGTACATATTAAAAATATTTTTCTTCTCGTGTGTTTCTGTTCTAATTCTAACAGCTTAAAAAAAGAAAAAGAAACGACTTATGTAGCCCAGGCTGGTCTTAAACCCATAGTTTTCTTGTGTCGATGTTCTGTGTTTGAGGATCGCAGGTAAACTCACCACGGTTTTCTGTGGTAGGTAGTGTCACACTCTGGTCACCACGATTTTCTGTGATGGATGGTGCACTGTGTCATACTCTGGGAAGGTCACCTTCCCACACTTATTCAAGACTCCAAGTGAAATTGTTCCATCAAGGAATGAGTACTTAGAACTTTAATCGGCATCCAAAACTGCCCCTCCTCCCAGGGCTTGGGTCTCAGTTGGATATGGTCCTGCTGAAGTCAGTTCATAAACATAAGCGGGGTCTGAACACTAAGTACTTTTCTATGTGGGCACCTTCAAGGATATGGCTGTCCTTAACTCTTGTGAAAAATGGGCATTGGAGGTGTTCATTCCTTCAACTGGCTGCCCCCTTGTTTCTTCCAGGTAGATTCCCAGAGGTAGAATCACTGCCGTAGGGTGTCTGGCCCTTGATTATTCTTCAGCAGTGCCTCCCTGACCAAACCAGAAACACTTGCAGTAAGATAATTCACAGAGCATTCTGTGCCCTTCACAGCCCTGTGCACTAGTTCACAGTCATCACGCCTGGCTCAAGCTTAAAGTCAAACGGAGTCTGCTCAGCATCCTCACCAGATTTAGGGTCTTCTCCAAAAGCAGGCCACCCAGAGCACTGCTAGTATTTATCTAATAATAATAATAATAACAACAATAATAATATAAAAAAAAGAACGAAAGAGTCTCTGAAGGCCATTTAGGCCTTTCAGCAGATGGGGGAATGCTGGGATTTGATTTAATTAATATTATGAATCCAGTGCTTCTTTTTTCAGTGTTCTTTATAAAACGTATCACCTTCTGGATGTCTTTGTCATTTGGGAAAGATCCAAATCGCTTTCCTTAAAGAAGCCTTGGGCTTAGCATTCAGGCTTCCAAATTGGAATATTTTAATTTCGTCATGTGAGTTGTACTCTCTAGTATTTATGGACTGCAGTCCACGTTAAGTGCTATAAATTTAAAGAGACAGTGGTATGAACTCTCTCATCAATACAGACCTTATATCTGTGGTAGGCACAGTTTAACGGTGCTAATTAATAGCACTGTCTGGTTATCAGTGTGCTGTAAATCCTTCTTGGCTAGCCTGGTTAGACCTTCCAGAGGTTCATTCTTTCCTCTCTTCCTTGATCTCCCTCACTGTTCTTGTTGCTGGAGCGGGCTCACTGCACTGCCATGTTGGCAGCAGAGGAAGCCCCTCTCAAAGAGCCTTCTTCTCCAAGTGCACACTCACTCTGCGGAGGGGCAGCCATGCTCCAGAGGCCATGGGCTCCTGAGGTCAAGTCACCAAGCAGTTGTTGATGTGGGGCAGCTCCTTAGTTTTCTTAGGTGTAAAATGGGTTGATGAGAGTGGGGACCAAACGGTCAGCACACAGCTTGTTAAGTCCTCACTGGTCATTAGTGAGGGCCACTGCTAGATCAGTCATTGTATCCCTCGCCACATTGAAAGAGGTAGGCTCCATTTGGGGGGTCATGCTTTTTTTATTCCCCACCATATATGCCAAATCTAACACATGCCCCTGATATGCCGCCTGGTTTAATCAGTAGAAACTGTTTATTTAATGGTGTGTGAAGTCAATGAAGACAGTGCTATTTTTCCCCACCTAAGCTCTTACCCAATGACGGTGGAAGAGGACAGTTGGTAGTCCATTGGTTAAACCTCAGGAGAGAGGAGTGTGGTTTGTGTCAGCTGTGAGCTTGCCCGGAAGCCGGCCTCTCCTACCTGAAGCCTAGATCGTGACCGGCTGGGCTTCAAGTTGCCTCTTTAGCTAGCTATTGCTTCCCACAGGCAGGCACACCCCTGCCATCTAGCAGACGACATAGGTCTTCTTCCAAACGTATTACCACCTACCTGTGCTCTCCATTTCTGGGAAGAAGTGGGAACATGGAAAAAGACCAAGGGTGGGTCTCTCTCTTAGGAGCGCCCTTCCCATGCAAGCTTGCAAAGAGGACAAGAGCCATCCTGACAGTTAATAGAAGGGCCAGGCAGCCACGGATTATCCAATTTGTTGATTAAGCTCACCACATCTAGTTCCACGGAGACTGAATTTGCTTTGGTATCCTAGAACGGACACAGCTCTGGAGCATGCCTCGTGTGTGTGACTATACTCATTTTTTTTGTGTGTGTCTTCTACCCCCTGTTTCTGTTCCCTTCTCTTGCCACCAACTTTACTGTCTTATTACGTTTTGACCCAGATGTTAGCATAGCAGTTCTTCTCCAGCAGCCCTCTGTTTGGTTAGAGCTGCTTTTCGCTCTGCTCCTCAGGCACTCCTTTCGACAACCGCCATGCTGCTATGGGACATTGCAGGGCTCCCTTCTCTCTCTGCTGCTGGACTTTGTGCTCCGGGAAGACCAGCGCCCTCTTCCATCATTGTGTATGCCTATCCTGTTCTCCCCACACCACACCCAGGTCTTCCTTGTTGAGTCGTCATTTTTCCACCTCTGCCCGTTCCCTTGTAGCTTGACTGCGAGGCCTTTGGTAGTCGGTTCATCGGAAAGTTGTGTTGTCCGTCCCCAGAGGTTAACGGTGTTGTTGTCCGCCCCTAGGTTAGGCCCCACCCAGCTGAAGATCTTCACCTGTGAATACTGCAACAAGGTCTTCAAGTTCAAGCACTCGCTGCAGGCCCACCTGAGGATCCACACCAACGAGAAGCCGTACAAGTGCCCCGAGTGCAGCTACGCCAGCGCCATCAAGGCCAACCTTAACGTGCACCTGCGGAAGCACACGGGCGAGAAGTTCTCCTGTGACTACTGCTCCTTCACCTGCCTCAGCAAGGGCCACCTCAGGGTGCACGTTGAGAGGGTGCACAAGAAGATTAAGCAACACTGCCGCTTCTGCAAGAAAAAGTACTCTGACGTCAAGAACCTCATCAAACACACCCGGGACGCGCATGACCCCCAGGACAGGAAGGTCAAGGAGGCTTTGGATGAGCTCCGCCTGATGACCAGGGAGGGCAAGCGGCAGCTGCTCTACGACTGCCACACCTGTGAGCGCAAGTTCAAGAACGAGCTAGACCGGGACCGCCACATGCTGGTCCACGGCGACAAGTGGCCCTTCGCTTGCGAGCTCTGTGGCCATGGGGCCACCAAGTACCAGGCCTTGGAGCTGCACGTCAGGAAGCACCCCTTTGTTTACGTCTGTGCCATCTGTCTCAAGAAGTTCGTCAGCTCCATCAGGCTGCGCTCGCACATCCGAGAGGTGCACGGGGCAGCCCAGGAGACCCTGGTCTTCACCAGCTCCATAAACCAGAGTTTCTGCCTCCTGGAGCCTGGTGGGGACATCCAGCAGGAAGCCTTGGGGGACCAGCTGCAGCTGGCAGCTGAGGAATTTGTGTGTCCGGAAGTGGATGTGCTCAAGGAGGGTCCCGGGGAAGCTCAGCCTGAGGTGGCTCCGAGGGAGCTGGAGGCCCCGGGAGAAGCAACCACCTCGCCCGTGCCCTTGGCCACCTCCCAGACTGAAAGTGCT
The DNA here is from genome assembly GCF_003668045.3 of Cricetulus griseus. Classification (NCBI taxonomy): domain Eukaryota; kingdom Metazoa; phylum Chordata; class Mammalia; order Rodentia; family Cricetidae; genus Cricetulus; species Cricetulus griseus. The sequence goes on from NC_048603.1 coordinate 20,539,492, forward strand.
TCCCTTTCCCCCTGCAAAGTAGGAACCACTGTCGTCGCGTCTGACCTCAACCCTCTTGGAGTGGTTTCGGATGACTTTTTACTGAAAAACGGTACCTCCCCAGCCGAGTCCCATGCTGTAGCCGAGCCAGCCTTGGATACACAGCATGGAGGCTCAGCCCAGACTCAGGGTGAAGAAGTCACACTGCTGCTGGCCAAGGACCAAAGTGCCAGACCAGGCCCAGAGAACCAAAGTGGCCAGAGCCCTCCAGGTGGAGGGCAGAATGCGATCGCTCTGCCAGCCAGTGAATCTGACTCTAACAGGTGTCTCAGGTCAAACCCAGAGGAGGCCTCAGACCTCCTTCCCGCAGTGGCTGAAGGAGGGGAACCTGGAGTGTGCCAGGCCGACCCTTCGAAACCCCCATCCGAGCACCACCCTGGCAGCACAGCGTTCATGAAGGTCCTAGACAGTCTCCAGAAGAAGCAGATGAACACCAGTCTGTGCGAGAGGATCCGGAAGGTTTATGGAGACCTGGAGTGTGAATACTGTGGTAAGGAAAGGGCTGTGCTGGTCACACGAGCCTTTGAGCAGAGCTTTCCTTCCCAGCAGCCCTGTCCGTTCCTATCATGCTGTCATCACCTTGGGTTCCATTTGAGCTCGTGTCTGTTTGCAAAGGACACCACCTAAATGAGCCACCCTCCTCTGTGCTAGATAGGAGCAGTGAGCCCAATCATCAGTCACAGTTGGAGCCTTCCCGGGATCAGCTGGGATGATGCGTAGCTGACCACGGTGGGGGTCATGCTGAGGGCCGCTCACCATCTACCATCTTCTGACCAAGAAGGATCCTTCTTCTGGTGTTCAGTTGTGGCTTTGTCAGTCGGGTAGAGAGGGTAGGGGACTGGCTGCCGCTCTGCGCTCTGGGTAGGGAGGCCCAAGCCGCTCCCTTCTGAGCCTGTGGTGAGAGCTAGGCGTGTGGTGGGAGCTCCCAGGCAGCAGTCAGGAGAGGAAGTGGGCAGACCAGAGCCTGTCTCATAGCCCAGGATGTCAGGAGGACTCGGAGGCCCTTGGATTTGTGCATTTGCAGGGTGATGTTTGACATAATTAGCTCTCGATAAACATTTCCTTTCTCTTTTCCTAGCCCTAACACCATGTGAAAAGATGGTGGTACCTTAATACTTGAAAACTGCCATTTTTGAAAAGTAGTTTCCTGACAGAAGTGTGGTGGAAAGTGTGAAGGGGCATACCAGATAAAGGAGATAAATATGGTAGTTAAAAAAATAATGATTATTTTTTTTAAAAAAAAAAATCAAATTCAGTATAAAAAAAACTTCCTTGTTCTCATGTGAAAATATTTTTTTAGGCAAACTTTTTTGGTACCAAGTGCATTTTGACATGCATGTCCGCACCCACACCCGGGAACACCTGTATTATTGCTCCCAGTGTCACTATTCTTCCATCACCAAAAACTGCCTTAAACGCCATGTAATTCAGAAACACAGTAACATCTTGCTGAAGTGTCCCACTGACGGCTGTGACTACTCGACTCCAGATAAATATAAGCTACAGGCCCATCTTAAAGTTCACACAGAGCTGGTAAGTAGCAAGCCAGAACGGCAGCCCTCACCTCCCCGCCCCCGGGTGCCCAGCGCTCTCTCATGTTTATGCCAGTAGAGGTGTCTGTGCTGCAGGCACTGTGAACGCCCCGCGCCTCGCCTCTTCAGACACAGAGGGGCCCCTCCCGCCTCTTAACGACACCTCACAGAGCTTTCTCCCTCCGGCTGGCTCCTGGCTCCTTCCGTAGCAAGTCTCTGATTAGATTGAACGAACTGCATTCTCTGCAATTTTTTTTTTTTTTAGCATTTGAGAAAGTTTACAGAAGAAAGATCTGCAGAATGGAAATGAAGCAAAGGTTTCATAAATGGCATTTTAAAGAATTATTAATAACAGGAATGATAATAGCTGCCTGTAAGTGTTGTTGGGGGATTAAGTTGGATGATTGGATTGGATTAGGTAATTATGCCAGGAACAGTGTTTGGTAGGCAGTGTGGCAGGTGTCGTGAATGCTAATGACCACTGTTGTCACATTAGCGGGGCACTTATTGTAAACACCACCAGCATGTAGGAAGCATTTTGATTTAAGAAGTGACATGTTAATCCAAGGTGCCATTAACGCGCAGGATGGGCCTGTCTGGTTCTGTGGTACTTGATCACACAGTGATGCAATGAGCAGATGTTTGTTTTTGCAAGGTCTAGTCTGTTGGGAAGAGGCTGACACTCCTGAGAATGATTTACGACTCCCTAACATAAAAAAAGAAGCCACACCTCAGGGCACACGTGGCTCTCTTTATGCCAAAGGTGGCACAAGCAGACTTCAGAAAATGAGTTGCTCTGCTTTTCTCATACACGGGTGGTTGATCACTAAGGTGCAGTCGTGGCTTTTTTTTTGGGGGGGGGGCTGGGGTCAGAGCATGTTGGAATATGCCATTTCCCAAATTCCCACAGGCTCTGTGGCCTCAGAAGCCTGCCACCATTTATATAAAATATACTCTTAAAAGTCTGTCTTGGTCACTGTTCTATTGATGTATAGGACCCCAGGACCAAGACAACTCTTAGGAGGAAACACATTTAATGGCTACAGTTTCAGAGGCTCAGTTGATTACCATCATGGGGGAACTACACTGTGATCTGCAGGCAGAGAGATAGACTCTGGGCTTGACATGGGGCTTTAAAACCTCACAGCCCACCCCTTGCGACACACTTTCTCCACCAAGGCCACACCTCTTAGTCATTTCAAAAAGTGCTGTTCTCTTGTGTCCAAGCAGTCAAGTGTATGAGCCCATGGGGGCCATTCTCATTCAAATTGCCACAAAGTCATTACGTACATACTCATACACGCACACTTGTGTACGATGGTACATAAAAGCATGTGTGCACTCATATGTACATAGACACACCTGCGCGCGCGCGCGCACACACACACACACACACACACGCACACCCCTGTGTATATTTTGTGTATTCCTATTCTGTTGTTATTGCAGTGTTAAAATAGAATGGCCAAGTAGTTGAGCATAAGTGCCAGCTGCACTGGCTCCCCACCGTTCACTGGCTCCCCGCCGTGCACTGGCTTCCTGTCATACTTTGTTTCTCATTGTCCCCTCACTGTCTTCCTGTCGCAGGCTTGCTTTTGGTCTTGATCTTGCTCCTCCCTCCTCCTCCTCTGTCTTGTCCCTCCCTCCTTCCCTCCCTCCTTCCCTCCCTCCTCCAGTATGGCGCTGGGGTGTGTGGTTCCTCAGCTTTTCTGTCGTGACTGTTAGGTTGGCCCTGAGGCTGAGGGCGTGAGTCCAGTGTTAGAATCGACCCTTGGTAGGACCTTGCTCCCATTTACCTTGTGTTTGGCATGAGTAATGGAACTAGTCCATGCCTCAGTAGTGTGTGTCTGTTTCTCGATGTTGCTCTTGCTGGCTGTAGGTTTTAATTTGTATATTTTTTTTTGTTTTTGTTTTTTGTGGTTTTTTTTTTTTTTTTTTTTTTTTTTTGTATTTTTGAGATAAGGTTTCTCCGTGGCTTTGGAGGCTGTCCTGGAACTAGCTCTTGTAGACCAGGCTGGCCTCGAACTCACAGAGATCTGCCTGCCTCTGCCTCTGCCTCCTGAGTGCTGGGATTAAAGGAGTATGCCACCACTGACCCCGAAACCTTCTTCTTTAGACTAAAAGGGGAATTGTAGTGGCATCTAGCTTTGCCAATGAGAGTGTTAGTGGCCACTCCCCTTTGGTCGTGGCTTCAGGTGTACAGGGAAGCGTGAGACAGGTGCGCTCTCTCTCTGTCTCTCTCTCTCTCTCTCTCTCTCTCTCTCTCTCTGATATTGACCAATCAATATTTATCAACCAATAAGAGAAACATGCATACAGAAGGACATCCCCATCGTGCCTCAGTTGACTCATGTAAGGGTCCAGAGCAGTGCCTGGTGCAGACTGTTACTAACATCATCGACCTTACTGTTTTGAAGCTAGCTGCTCTGGACAGGAGCTAAGCTGGTGTCCACGGAAACATTGACTTTGCAGCCCAAGCTGCCTCTTCTTCCACATTCAGAATTTGTCCGTTACCTGTGAATGTCCTGGGGCTGCTGGCCTGACCTGGTTACTTTCTTCCTCGAATGCTGATTCTCAGTCCCTTGACCACATCCTGAGTGTTGGGGTCTTTGGGGAGCATGACCAATATGCTGCTGCTGCTGTCTTTGGTGTTGACTTTGTGTATTTCACGTCTTACGTATAAACGGCTATTGTATATGCAATCCTCTGAGTGAATAGTCAAGACTTTCCTCGGGACAGCAGTGCTAACAACAGTAGACCTCTAAGATTACTGGTGTTGACTGTCAACGTCCTCTCATAGGGAGAGGGCGTCATTGGATGCTCTCCTCATCACAGTCACTCTTTCTTGTACCCCACAGCAAGCTGTGTATCATTAGTTCTATCCTAATTGCATGTGGCTCTGGGGTCTCTGGGGGTGCTAGAGTGTGCAGATTGTGGGAGTGTTAACTGAAGTGCTTGGAACTCCATCTGTTTAGCTACTTGTCATTAGTTCTGGGGTGAGACTTTTCTTTGTGTGGCTCCTTTGGGGTCACCCAGACTGTAGTAAGTAACTTCTCATCTGTGCTGTAGAAATAAGCACATAAATTCATCACTTTCCCAGGTTAGCCTTTGATGGAAGTACATTTTGGTTTGCCATTGGCTCCCTGTAAGGAGTGGGTGCTTGATTGCTTCTGCCCAGGGAACATGCACACAGCACTGGCATTTCACCTCTCTACTTCTGTAGTGACGAGTATGGTTGTGACTTCCTTCAGAGCACTGATCTCACCTTTAGCAACATGTAAGATGCTCTGGGGAGGTCATCCTTGGGGCAGAAAGCTGCCGGTTTGATCTCGTAGTCACTCCTTGGGTTTTTACTTAACTCCTGTGCCACCTCTAGTTACCATGCAATAACTTGGTCTGTGGTTATGCCATATATGAGGGATGACAGAATCCATTCCATGGCCTTATCACCGTCTCAGCTATTCATTTGGTGGTGGCGGGTCATTAGTCTTAGATTTGCTTTTCTTGGTGAGCCTTTTGGACACTGGCCCATCCTCTGAAGGAATGTGGCAGAGATGGGCTTTGGGCCAGATAGGCAGAGACTGTGTGGTAGACAGTCGCATGTTGCTAAGCGGCAGCCATTCCTCAAGCCACACAAGTTCATGTCTACACATGGCTGCTAGCTAGAGAAGTACAGCATTCTGACGCAAGGAGTGCGACTCAGTTAACCATCCTGCTTCTCATCAGCACTCAAGTTTTCTTAGCGTTTAATTTATACCTTTGTCCTTGTCGCTATCTCTACTTCCTCCCATTGAGATTTTCTATCTATCTATCTATCTGTCTGTCTGTCTGTCTGTCTGTCTATCTATCTTATACATATACATACATACATACATACATACATACATACATACATACATACATACATATTTTTTAAAGCAAGGTCTCATTCTGTAGGCCAGGTTGCCCCCGCCCCCAGATGCAGGTTGAAGCCACCTTGTCCTGCTCAGCTGAGGTACTCTCAAAGGTACTTAATTTGTTGCTGTTTCTGAAGGGGGCAGCTTTGCCCTCTGTGCGCCAGGCACTTAGGATACAAGTAAGACTGTCCGTACCTGCAAGGGGCACTCTGCTTTGTGTGGGTCAAGTAGACCAACAGTGGGAGGAGAAAGCTAGCAGGTCAACAGCTTCCTCTCTCCCCAGACACTCTGAGGGGGACTATGATTCTGAGGTTGAGGGTATTTGGGCCAAGAAAGAGGGCGGAGGAGGGGATGGTCAGCCAAACCTGGGGCGAAAACTACTGGAGAGACTTGGATTTCATGCTAGGAAGTGGTTCCTCTGAGGAGGTGAAGGACTGCAGTGAAGAACACTTCCATGAAGACTCCCAGCTTTTGAATCTGGGTGACATTTGTGGTGGTTGGAGCTTGCTGTCACTTATTTCTGTCAGGCAGCTGAGGATACCACACAGGGACAAGTCCCCTTCCCTTCCTGTGGGTGCTGTTGACCTGATAAAAACGGTGTTAGCTCTAAAATATTCCATATCTGGAAGGGAGGCTGTTGTTTTAAAGCTAGGTGATGTGCATATGGTTTAATTTGTTCTTTTAAAATGTGAAGTTCAGTGGAGCTGAGTGTATATTCCGAGCTATGCAGCCGCTGGTAACTTTGGAACATTTCTGTTACCCCATAGGAAGGCCTTCCTGTTTGCTGTCATCGCTTACTTCCCTTTACATAATGTTTTACATCTCCTGTGTTCCAGGGAGATTACTTGAACTTGCACATTATGTAAAGGGAAGTTAACTTTGTATGTCCATAGTTTTGCCTCTCCTGGACATTTTGTATAAAGGGAACATGTGTGTGCTATAACTTAAGTTTTTTTTTTTTTATGACTAGTGTTAATGTTCAGGCATCTGCACTGGCCTGTCCTTGGAGTTCTGACAGGATTCACCCTCAGCTGCAGCCACTGAGAGCACCACCTGTGCACATTCACCGTGTTCCCTTTGAAAAGGGCCCCGCCCATCTCCTCCCCCCCTGTCTGTCTGGTCCCCCCCTTCCTGTTTCCTTTCTCCTCTTTCCTGCTGCTCCTGTCTGCCTGTCTTCCCCCCTTTTATGATCCCTTGCCCTAAAGAACAACCCTCTGCTTGAATTGAACCTTGTCACATGGCGTCTTTCTCTCGAGCACTGCTTTTCTTAAATTACAACAACTAGTATCTTTTTCTTTCATCTACGAGATAGCAGGCTTCATGCTTGGCTCCCTTTTAGAGTTGGGCAATTCTGCCTCATGTGGAGTTTCGCTCGCTCTCCTTGATCGATGAGCATTTTCAGTGGGATTACGTCAGGATGTAGCTCTCAGCTGTGCTGTCTTACATTCCCAGGATTTGAGCTAATTCTTGGTGGAATCAGTTCAGTAAGTCATGCGTGTTAACTCTTGGAATTTAAGTGTCAGTCTTTCCTTTAAAAAGATTTTCAAACTTTAGAGCGTCTATGGGGAAGCCGCCCATATTCTCCATGGCCAAGCCTTCTGTCCATGTTTAGAGAGTCATCCTCACCAGCCACCTGTCTTCACTATTGTTATTATACTCCCATTAACATGACCAAGGCAGAGGTGACACTGGGGATGTGGAGCTGAGGGCAAGCCCAGCGCTCCACGTCATTCTGACTGCATGTCTTTCAGGGGTGAGCAGCCTTTCTCTAGCTGCTCCTGTGTTCCAGGGAGATTACTTGAACTTGCACATTATGTAAAGGCATCTTGTCATGTTACTGTGGTCCAGCTGAGGTCCCCAGTCACACCAAGCATCAGGCTGAGGCAGGGGGTGATAGTGTTCTCACTAGGAAACCATGGGAACAGGAGTGAGTCCTGGTCACTCCTGGGCTTGATTTCCTTACCTGTGCACTTGGAGAGGGCATTGGATAGTTATAATGTTGGCTGAGGTTTCACTTTTGTTTTAGCATCCCTGCTTTGAACACAGGTTCCCACGCACATCGAAAGCTAAAATACCACCCTCCGCCTCCAAACGAGCCTACAAATCCTGGCATAGTCTGGTTGTTTTAGGATGCAGAGATAATCTGGCAAATTGTCAGTTTTTGTGACCCTGACACTATTTCACATCTACGAATACATAAAAGAATGATGGCCAGTGTAGTTTCTTCCCACTTACCCTTCCTTCTCATTACTAAGCCCATGGCATCAATTTGTGGTGAAGGAACACAGTCATCCCTCCATGGGAATGGGGCTAAGGACTTCCTTCATAGGACACTCTGAGGTGGTTCAGTTGGTTCCCTTCCTGTTGCTGTGATAAAACACTAACAAAAGCAGCTTTAAAATTTTTAAAACTTCATGAAGAGGCGACTTGGGAAAACATGATTTTAGTCCAATGCCAGGATGCTTTGGGTTCTGGTGTGCTCATTTCCGGCCCCACATCAGTCTTTGTGATTCTGGGCAAATTGCTTCGGCTTGTAAATTGGAAATAGAGTTCTTCCCTCATCTCTTAAGGTTATGGGGATTAAATCAGGTCAGTGAATGGCAAGATCCATAGATCATAATCCATTAGAGGATTGTGTGCAAACATTTGAGTGAGTCATGCCTGGCTCTTTTACTAGTGAGATTAAGTAGACCTAATCAGAGCCCGTCAAGTGCTCACCCACACACGGGGCAAGCACTGCTTTCTGAGGTTTTTAAGCATTCGGTATTCGAATGCCAATGTGTATTAGTATTGCTGGGGATGCGGTTGGCTGGCTGGCTTCCTGGCTTCCTATTAAATAAGTGTGTAAACTGTTGACCTAAGTGATTTAATTAGTGACCTCGAGGAACCCCAGTGCCACAGTAGCATTCGTTAGGAATGAGATTCCTGCCTTCCTGCTGTCATCCCAACTCAAGGTGGGCTCTGGGAATCTGTTACTCAAAGAATGGACCCCTGCTTCTGTTTTGTATTTCTCCCTGGAGACCTCCAAGGTGCCCTCACAAAGCTGCGGCCCAAGCCCTAGAGTGTCAGTTTTCAGATTTTGAAGGGACATAGCCTTTGCCCTCCAAAGGCTTCTCTAGACCCACGTCCTGGAAATGAGGTCACCAGTGTCCACCTCCATGATTGCCCTGGAGCATTCTGCAGTCATGTTGGTAATGACAAAGCATGGTCTCACGCATGTGGGGCTACCATGGTGGATGCTGTTGCTGTTTTTCACCTCCACCCTCTCCTGCTTGTGCCTTCAGATAAGGACACCAGCCGCGAGAGTGGTGGTATGTTCATCCAGTGTCTGCTGACTTCTCAGTAAGTGCGCAGAATACTTGGCCCTGATCTTTGAGAAGCACACACATTTCTTTTTGTTTGATGCTTGCTGAATAATATGTACCTTTTGGGTAAACTGAAATGATAACTTACCTAAAAGCACAGAGAATGTTAAGGGAGCTTCTGTCCATGTCTTTTCAGAAATAAATGGATATATCTGATCAGTCTGTATTCATGTGAATACACAGAGGAAAATGTAGTGTAGGTGACTGGGAGAATGGTCACAAAACACGTTTGATTCTGGGTTACCCCATTTGGGTGTTTTACCCACTGCACAGCGGCCGTCAGGCTCCCAGAGGAAATAGAACTGTCTTCAGCCTTCTGTCTGCAACCCTAAACACAGCACATTCTGGGTGTCATGTTCCAGTCTGTCATAAGACAGTGTCACCTGCCTACTCCTTGCTATGGCTTCTGCAACCCCCACATTGATGGTGGGCTTTCTGTGTGGCACATCTGTAGATAACTTGTAAGAACTCAAAAAATCTGCTGCCTTTGTCCCCAGCACGGCGTCTGGAACTTAGCAGGTATCGTGACTGTGACCTGTTCCTGAGAAATTGTTCAGAGCAAGTGCCAACTTTTGGGGTTTGATGTCAGTGTTTTATAGGGGGGATGTATGTATGTGTCAGACTACTTAGTGGGGGGATTCAATTTGATGTTCTCCAGCCAGTGTGGGCCTCAGAACTCTCCACTTCTTTGGAGGTCAGTATACCCACCAGAGAGGCACAGGTCAGATGAGGTCACTTGAGTGATAAACTAGGCTCCTAACCTCGGGCAAGGGCTCTCTCTGCATCCCCTGTACAGCTGCAGTTTCATGTGGACCCCCCTTCTCTCTGGGCACAAATGGCTTTGTAGACATCTCTGTTGGAGCAAACAGACTCCAAAGCGTTGCTCTTCACCACCCCATGGCTAGCTTTCTTGTGTTCTCTGCCTTTGCCAGGGGCCCTTTTGGCCATGGTTCTTTTTAAGTTTTCCGAGTGTGTTTGCTGTTTGGGTTTCATCTGCAGCAAGGCACTGAGTTTCTGAAAACGAAGTAAATGAATCCTACGAATCTACCCTTCTCCCAGCCCTCTCTCCTACTGTCTGTGTCCTGACAATCTTCAAAGACATCAAGAAATGGGGCCCCTGATAAGCTCTGAGATAAATTGCTTTCAGACTATCAGGGATTAAAAGAAGAAAAAGTCAAACAGCAAGGACTCAGGGGAGATCAGTGTAAACTCCTTCAAAGCTCTTCTGAATGCTTCCATCAGCTCCAATGACAAGGGCGCCTGGGATGGCAGTGGGAGGGCACCACCAGGATGTTATAGGGCCTTGAGAATCTCTTAAAATGGCCCTGTGAGCCAAGTGTCAAGGACAGTGGGAGGGAGTAATGGGAGCACATTGAGAAACCCCAAGCTCATGTTGTCTGGGGGAGTCAGTGACATTGGCTGGCTAGAAAGCTCATGGCATGATCTTTTGTGTGTGCACAAACGTGTAGTGTGTGTGTGTGTGTGTGTGTGTGTGTGTGTGTGTGTGTGTGTGTGTGTGTGTGTATTTCACCCCAGACTCTCCCTAACCCCTCCCAGATTTACACCCCTCCTAATTTAATGTCCTCTTTCCTTTTAAATAACCACTAACTCCTGTTTGTCTTGTCCATATACTCCTGTGTGTGGGTTCTTCCACTAGAGCAGGTCAGCCTATCAGAGCCTACATCCTTAAAGAAAGGTTCTCCCCCCCAACTCTTAGAAGCCATTGAATTTAAATAGTGTCTCAAATAGGAGTGGGGCTCATGAGTTCAATCCTCCCCCACCCCTGCTAGAATGTTGACTGACTGGCTTGATCTTGTGTTCTTTTCCCTTGCCCCCATTCCTTAATCCATAATTCCATAATGGAAACATGAATGACTTTTTTTTTTTTACAAATGTTTGTGGATCTCAATCATATGTGAAAGCTTAGTGTAAGTTGTGTTTTGAGCGCTGAGGACATCGTAAACCGTTGAGTTATTGAGTAGCCCTGAAATGTGTGGTAGAGCCTCTTGGCTGCCGTTTCTATTTTCCTAGAGCTCTGAATCTTCCACAGGCTGTGTAGAGCTGGGTGACTGTCTATAAATGCTTCAGAGGGATGTGCTGTATGTCTGGTTTTGGTGGGCTTTCTGCTGCTGGTTGTTGTGGTGGTCATAGTTTTGACGATGGTCGTGATAGTGGCGGTGGTGATGGGAACGGTGACAGTGTTGACAGTGGAGGTAACAGTGTTGATGATGGTGATGATGGTGTTTAATGGTGGTGGTGGTGGTGGTGGTGATGGCGGCCTTTGGTGGTGATGATGGTAAGGGTAGTAGTTATCTTTCTACAGAACCTACACTCAAGTTAGTTGTTTTCTTTTTTTTTTTTCTTTTTCTATTAAGGACAAAAGGAGTTATTCTTGTCCTGTGTGTGAAAAATCTTTTTCTGAAGACCGATTGATAAAGTCACATATCAAGACCAATCATCCTGGTAAGTTACGAACTGTAGAATAGAAGATTAATCTTTAAATACTTAGGTTTATTTTAAAACATAATACTGTATGTAAGTGGTACCAGCTAGGAATGAAGAGGGAGGGTGTGAATTAACTCAGTATTTAAAATGCTCTTCCCTTGGAGAAGCCTTGTATCCTCCTGGCTTCACCCTGTGTGGTGGCATGCTCATCACTTGTACTCCAGACACTATCGTTCTTTGCTACCATGGGAATCTTTGAGCAGGACCTTACCGTAATGTCATACTCCATTGTCGTATTAAGTGGAACAGACAGAGCAGACCTGGGCGCCCTGTGTTACATAAATGACTATCAGCAAAATTCAGCTTCTTCATCCCTGCCACTTCTTGTTTAAACCTTTGTATCCACCCTTGATGGGAGAGAAGTGACTTCTCTGTTAAAAATCAAGGGCTCTGACAGTTACGTTTTAGCTGGGTTAACCTTTGTCCTAGTGACTGGTAGTCCAGTGTGAGCTAAAGACAGCATTTAAAAGCACTGGCCTTTGCTCATAAATACAGAATTACCCAAGGAGACCCATATGTCCATACCTCAGCTTCCACAAGCTCTTTGCATGTATCCACTCACAAACTTTTCCTTTCTAGAATATTCCAAAGTTTATCTCTTTCAGTTTTCCTACAAAAGACTTTATGGATTATCTCTAATGATTAAGGGTTTTGCTTTGCATGATCCCTGTGTGGCCAATAAAAAACAGTGGTAACAATGACTCTTATTGCATCCTAGGATACTGTATGTGGCCACTTAAAATTTCCCCAGTTGATCTAATATTTTGCTGTACACTGTGTTTGAACAGAGCTGTGGTATTTTAGCGATTATGTCACTTACATTGCTTGTATTCTGTAGCACCCCTAGTCTCCCGCTTGTATTCTGCGACAGTGATTTCTGGGAGAGGATGCGTTACTTTTCCTGTAGAAAGCCTACACTCTGCATCTGTTTGCTCATTGCTGTGCAGGGTTTCTCCATTACCCATTAACAGGTACTTAGAGCTACAACCAGACCAGATCCAAATTTACTTTTTCAGTAAAAATGCTGTTTCGTGATACCATGAAGGCACTTCCTGCATATTTCTCGTGCATTCAGGTGCCCTTGAAGTGCGTTTGCCTCTAACCAGAAGAGCAAAAGTGCCTTGTCCTCTCTGACTGCCACCCTGCTTTTTCTGTCAGAGGTCTCCATGAACACCATTTCTGAGGTTCTTGGGAGAAGGGTCCAGCTCAAAGGGCTAATTGGAAAGCGAGCCATGAAGTGTCCATATTGCGATTTCTATTTCATGAAGAACGGCTCAGACCTTCAGAGGCACATCTGGGCCCATGAGGGTGAGTCGTCTTTCCATCTAGAGCATCTATTTAATTTTGTGCTGTGTGCTTTCATCTTGGGACTATGAAGGAGGAAGGTTATCTTCACATGTCCTGTAGTTAGGATTTCTTCAGCATGTAGAGCGGGGTCTGCCAGTCAGTGGAGATCAGAGATTAAAACCATGGCTTTAGTTGAGCTTGTGGTTTATAGAGGTTCTGGTTATAACTGTGGTGAAATACATCACCACACTTTGCTTACTGGGAAACCAGTGTCCTGAGAACAGGAAAGCCCACGTGTAACTCTGGGCAGTTCCAGTGCACTGCAGGTAGCTGGCATCCGTAAATAATGGAACTATGCATGACCGGAAGTAAAGAGGGCAGCAGGAATCCTGCGGTTTTGGCAGTGTAGAGCATCACTGTCTGTATTGTAGAGAGAGGACTGGAAGGTGGAAGGTTTCGGTGGAAATTAGGTAGTCCAGAGAAGCGTGTGGGGGTCTGTGCTCAGGGGTGCCTGACCAGGCATGGGCGTGTTAGTGAGCCATTTGCTGAGAGTCCACCAAGTCGAAAGTAGAGTCTCCTGTCATCAGCCTCCTCCTTTGCTCCTAGAGGAGGATGCTGCCCTCCTGGGCGTGAGGAAGGTACAAGTAGCAGGAGTGCCCTGCCAGTCCTGTGTGTTAGTTCCCTCCTGCTGATCAGGAGCCCGAGTACTGTAGGCAGGACCACAAGGAGAAAGGAAGAGGAATGATAGAGTTCTTAGCCTCATATACTATCAGTCGTAGGCCCCAGGGGAGGAGCTGACAGGAGGAGAGAGACTCCCACTTCAGCTGAGAGTGCGGGCATGGAACTGAGGCCCAGCGCTGACGCTGCAGGGCATTTCCTTGCTCATCAGCACTTACTGAGCACTGCGGGCTCCAGACAGTGTGCTTAGTGCTTCGCTCACGGTACCCTGGTCAGTGCGTTCCGGGACCAGAGAGCCAGTATGGTTTTACCAGTGAGGAACACGGTGCTCAGAAAGTCAAGAAATATTCACGCCATTCAGCCAGCAAGGAATGGAACCAGGATTTAGAGTCACGTGACATGATCCTAAAGCCCTGTTCTTTGCCTGTCCACTGACTTGCGTGGGGAGGAAGTGATGCTTCCTGTGTGGAGGCAGGAATGGAGGAGTTGCATGCACACGTTTGCCGAGGGCATTGATGCAGATCATTGCTAGGAGTTGTCTCAGCAGACAAGGAGGCAGAAACCTCTGTCTGCATGGAGACTGGCTTAGAATGGAGCCCCTGGGAATCGTCTGGGTGTGGCTAGAGACAGAACCAAGGCCCTGATGCTGATGGAAGTCCAGGGAGACAGGAGCCTGGGGATCGTAAATCTGCTCTCCTGGGTGATAATGCTTGTGTGGCAGACAGAGGGCTGGAGTAGGCGGCCATGCTCTGTCTTCCTCACCATTTATGGGATGCAGGGTGGGGCAAACCTTCCATCTTCCTGACCTCCAGTTCACCTACCCATGAAACGCACGTATAAAGTGCCTTGAGTTTTGCTGCAGGATCAGTGTTTCTAAATTCCTCAGAAGGCAGCTCAGTGTGTGTCCCGGCTTAATGTGCAGCCAGCGCTGTTACATTCACAGGGGATGGAGAAGCATTAATACCCTGTATTGGGCATTTGGAAGAAATCCACTACTTTTTTAAAAACTTCAGAATTTTGATAAAGGTTCAGAGAAATTAAAGGCTGCTGTTTTTATGTTGGATTGTCATGGTGTTTTTTTTTTTTTTTCACCTGTCTATGAGTTTTTCTATAATGGTGGAGTCATAAAGATTCTTGTAAAAAAGACTACTTACCCACATTACAGTATTTGGGATTCTTTGGAGTCAATCATTGCATTGCACGTAAGTATTTTCTCTCCTAGCTCAGTCCCAAAATAAGACGTGGGACAAGAACAACCATAGGCAAATTCGAGAGACAAACATGAAGACTCACAAGAAGGGACAAGATAAAGATAATCCCGGGTGCTGTCCACAGTCATAGGCGTTGACCACACACGTGGAACTTTATTCACACAGCAGGCTTGTATTGTTCAGAGGATATGCAGTTCACAGTTCCATAGTGGTCAAGAAATGGATTTGAGATAAACCACGACGCCCGTTCTGGTCCTGGCTCTTGGTGGGTGAAAGCCAGACAAGCGGAGTAGGCACAGTGACTTGGGAAGAGCTCAACGTGAGTCACGGGCACACAACAACATCCAGTGTTACATGGTTCTGTTAATTCTATGAATAGAAGTATCCTTCAACCCTTGACCCCAAGTGCCTGATCACACTGATTTTTGCAAAGACTGATGGGACCTCTGATTTAACTTAGTTCAGCTCAGTTCAGTTGGATTGCATGACCACATTGTAAGCCGAGCAGGGAGTGTCTTCAGGGAGTTTACCATACTGCAGGGAGAGCAGACCTGATCAACCCGGTGTGAAGTGCAAAGCATTCTAGTAGGAGAGAGCTGAGGATTATGGGATGTTGATGGGCAACTAGAAAACCCAGAGAGCAGCATAGGCTAAGGGACCTTGACTGACACTGCAGTATCTCTATAGTGTGGAGCAGCGTGAGATGAGTCACACACGGGAAGTGAGGGCCCTGTTGGGAGAAAGCAAGGACACTGCTTTGTTCAGATGGGTGTTTTATATGTCCACCTGGAGCCCCACATATATGTGCACAAACCTCTGTAAACACACATCTGTACATTTCTCGTTGGTAGGTGTGAAGCCCTTCAAATGTTCTTTGTGTGACTATGCAACTCGTAGCAAGAGCAACCTCAAGGCTCATATGAATCGCCACAGCACCGAGAAGACCCACCTCTGTGACATGTGCGGCAAGAAATTCAAATCCAAAGGGACACTGAAAAGTCACAAGCTCCTTCACACATCCGACGGTGAGTCCCTGAGCCCCAGTGACCTATGAAGGTTTGGCTGGAAGCTGGTATGCCAAGGCTGACGGAGACTCTCCATACCTTGTATCCGGAAAGCACTGCGTTTTGTAGAATGCACACTCTGAGAGAACACAAGGTCTTGACCTCTGTCTCTCCAACCTGTGACCTACAACATGCTCTGCATAAACCCTTTTGGGATACGTGAGCACGTTTTGTTGGGGGCAGGAGGAGGACAGAGGGTGCTGGCAGAAGTAAACTGTTAATGCTTGGTTCTGGAAGTTTCCGTCCTCTTCAGCCTTCCTCTCACCCGGAGCCTGGAAAGACACCCGTGGTGCTGCCTGACGTGATTTTTTTTTTTTTTTTTTTGATCATCAAAAGGCACCTCAGGGTGCCTACTATTCAGTTCAAAATGGGGCTTAGCCTAAAATTTTGAGTAATAAGAAGAGTTGCTAAGTGTGTGAGCCGTGAAGGTGGTTTCCAGGGGCAACAAAACCATAAAGATCAGCTCTTATTTCAAGAGGCCAGCATCTAGATGGGATAACACAGGAGCAGATATGTGCCTAGATATGGGGATCTCAGAAGCCTGTGGGTCAAGGGTCAAAGTTCTGATGGGTCATAGGCACACAGCATCCAATAAAACCTTCTGGTATGGGCTTTACAGAGATAAAGAAATTGATAGACACAGGCAGCCAAACCATACACTGTCTTACAAAGTTTTGATTTAATTAGAAATTTCAGTTGTAGGAGGGACTTGTGGATGATTCATGTAACTAGTAAAATTTCTTGACATACTGTTATTTTGGTATAATTATATACAAATTAGGGTTTAGCATACAGATCACAGTAGGTTCAGTAATGTTTTTAAGTTCTGGAGGTTAGGTGGTGATATGTCTTGTTTCCATGGCGTGTATGTCCTGGGAGTGAGTCCTGCTGGGTGTGTGCTAGCTGGTTCCTTGGCAAGAATCAGACTGAGTTTGAAGGTCTTAGTAGGAAAGGCTGAATGATTCATTGTGATTCATTAGGGTTAGGATGAGGGCTTTGTAGGATGCTGACTGTTGAACAGTACTTTCTTTAAAAAAAAAAAAAAAGAAAAGAAAAGAAAAAGAAAAACATACGGGGTTGGCTGTGCTCAGTGGTAGAGTACTTGTCTATCGTGGATGAGATTCTAGGTTTAATCACCAGCACTGCAAACAAACAAACTCAGTGATACAGGCCATCACACAGGGATAATGAAAGTATTAGAGTCATGTAGCGACATGAATTTTTCACCTTCTCAGACAGTGGCCTTGCTGATCATGCATTACCTGAGTGTTTTTGCAGGAGCTGTGTTTCTTCATGTGGTAGCCTGTTTTTCCGTGAAGCCCACATTCATGAAGACCATCAATCCCCAGAGCCACAGGAATCACATTGTCCCTTGGGCTGTGGTTTAGGAGGGCATTCATGGAGACTCAGAAGAGGTCCAGTGGTCTTAACTTTGACTCTGAAATCTGGGTCGAGGCCATGGTGAGCTCTCTACTCAGACTGACCCTGAACAGCTGCTTTGTACAAAGAGGAAGGGGGCCAGTGTGAGCAGTATGGTCAGAACAGCAATATGGCCTCCCTGCAAGGGAATGGCCTAGCAAATAACATGGAGTCTTTCCCAGCAAAATTGTAGAAATTTACAGTTTTTATTCATTTACTCCCCTAACACTTTTGAGAACTTTGTGAAGTTCGGAGAGACGAGGCCTTAACATTTCCGAGGTCTCTTTGCTTTGGTGTGCTGTGATTCTAGGCAGCTAGAGCGAGGAGAGTCAGCTGTGTGGCGTGTGATGTGTCTACAGCTTGGCTCTTGCTCCCCAGGCTTCCCTTTGACACTTGATGTGCACTCCTGTTTTGGAGGGCTGGCTGCTAAGCAGAGCGCTGAGCTTGGACTAGCTGACCCAGCTCCACTGGCTGGCTGCTTTAGCTCTCTTCAGACTATACGTCCTTACTTCGCTTTTTATTTTAGTTAAAAAGCTTTGAATCTGTCCCTCTGATACCATTTATACGGCGGAGGCTTTGAAAGGGTTTTATGTCCCTTACTGATTTTTGTTGCTTTCCCTGTTACATCTCTTTGGTTTCATAGAGCTCTATGGACCTCTGTGCTTTGCGGGGCTCTATAAATACTTCCCTAGGTTATCATTTGCTTTTTATACCTTACGATCTCTTTTTATAGAGAGAAGTTAAAGAGCTTTGCTCATTTAAATTTATCAATATTTTCCTTTATGTGCTAACCCTCTGTGAGTTCTCTATGACAAAAGAAACCTCTTGTTTCAGAACAAATTCTTTTTTTGCCTTAAGTTTTATTTATGATTTCATAACATTTATGAAGTTTCAGTTTCTTAAAGTTTGTTTTGGTGTATGCAGTCTGTTAGGAATCTTCATTTTCACACAGCTGTCTACTGACTCAGCGTATTTATAGAGAAATCAATCCTTTCCATCTAATTCTGCTGTGCCAGAACGCCCTAAGATGTGGTGTTTCATTCTGGGATTTCGGTTTATCTTTGATGGGTTTTGTTTAGGTCATTGCTTTAAAAGGTACTGTTTTAATCAGTATAATTTTGCCCCCTGTTATTCCATTCTATTTTGGTTTTATAAGAGACTCTTAGGGTATTTCATTGGATTATTATCCCTTTCTCCATGGAATGCTAGTCAGGAGAGCATCCTTGATTCCATCCCTGGCTCATCCCATGAGCCATTTGACCAGAGTGTAGTGAGTTTGACCTGGACAGTACTGCACTTCTTGCTGGTACCAAGGGCCCTGATGAAACTGTCAGTTTTTAACCGTATAGGGACATTATATCTAGCATTAAACAGTGCCTGAAATTCTGCAGTGACCATTATTTGGTCTACAGCGTGTTTGAGGAGGAAGAATTAAGTTCTTTGCTCGAGAGGCCACACAGAGTGGGTAGAGCTGAGAGGCTTGCTTTGGATGTTGTCTGTCCATCCCTTGCAGGGTGACTAGAGCAGGTGACTTCTGTGTCCATGTCACTGAACTGCGGCTAGTCATCCTCTGTGGCGGAGCCCTCCTCATGCTGCGGTAGGGCCAGCATGCTTCCTGATTCCTGCAAGCTCTCGTGCTCTTTATGTGGAGGCAGTCCATGCAGGAACACCCCACGCTGCTAGCCACGCCCCCGCCCTGCCTGCCTGTGGGTGTCTGGATGCCTGAGCCTTAGGTGCTGGTCCAGGGTGGACAGTGCAATGAGACAGTGGATATTTTAGGTTTTGGGTACCACATATAGTTCTGCCACATTGTCATCTTCTGGTTTTGTTTTTACAAACCTCATTGAAAACTGTTGTGGGTTGTTTTTTTGCTTTTTTGTATTTTTTGCTTTCTCTTTTGCCTTTTTGAGGGGCCTAGCACTCAATAAATCACACACGGAGTCTTATTTTGCCTTTTTGAGGGGCCTAGCACCCAATAAATCACACACGGAGTCTTATGAATATATGGCCTTAGCTTGGCTTGTTGCTAGCCAGCTTTTCTTAAATTAACCCAACTACCTTTTCCCTCTGGGCTTTTATCTTCCTTTCCTTCTTACTCTGTAGCTATCTGTGTGGCTGGGTGGCTGTGTGGCTGGGTGGCTGGCCCCTGAAGTCTTCGTCTCCTTGTTCTCTCATTGCTCCTCCTTTTCTTCATTTCTCCTTCTATTTATACTGTCTGCCTGCCAGCCCCACCTATCCCTGCTCCTGCCTCCCTATTGGCCGTTCAGCTCTCTATTAGACCATCAGGTGTTTTAGATAAGCAAAGAATCGCAGCTTCACGGACTTAAACAAATGCAGCATAAACAAAGGTCACACCTTAAAATAATATTCTACCACAGAAAACTTTAAAAAAATACCCTCCCAAACAGAAAATAACAACCTGTTCAGATATATAATAGCAGGAAGCAGTGTGGAGTTGCTGTGGGCCTTAGACTGCAGACCCTGCTGTATCCAGCCTTAGTGAATGGCTGCCCATTTTCAGCAGCTCCGGTGAGAAACCAAGTCAGTTTGGACAGTCTTGTTCTCAGTCAGAAAAGATCCATTAGCAAGTTGTCATGTTCTCTCTGAATCTCATGTGATTCAGAATTCACCTACTACTCCATAGTTCACAGTGTCCTTTGATTTATTTATTTATTTATTTATTTATTTATTTATTTATTTATTTATTTATTTATGTCTGCAATACTCTCCTCTAGTGGCACCATCTTTTTTTTTTTTTAAAATACAACATATTTGTTTCATTGATCTTTTCTCAGGCATATATAAAAAGAAAAATAGAGAACAAATTCGGTGATTTTCCTAAAGTGTGCTCCTGTTTAAACCCAGCTCTTCAGCTCAAGTTTGACCAAGGAGATAGCATCCCGAGCCATTCACTCTGGTCACTGACCACGACTTTTCTTCAGATTAACCATGAAAAAAAACCAAGCTTTGTCTGAAGCTACCATACTGAAAACCCAGTGTTGTGTATGATAATTCAAATAAAACGTTTTTTTGGTGTTGCTGGGGAATGAAGGAGCCTTCTGCTGTTGAACCACGTTTCTATCCCCCATCAGAGTATTTTGAAGGCATTTTGGAGTGCTAATCAAACTGCATGCACATATCAAAAATGCATGCTACATAAATGATGACATGAGCAGTAGGACCGTGTTTACAGCATATGCAGCGTGGACCGTCACGACTGCTAAAACCTGTTTTAAATCATTCTTGCTTTCAGACACGCTTCAGTTTCACAGGTAAGGCGTGAAAAATGAAGAGAGAACATAGTTCATTTAGTTATCAGCACCAGCCCAGGGGAGACGACTTGTTCTTAACGTCCCCATTTTTCAGGACCTCTTTGCTGTCCATCCAGCAGCCGGCAATCCTATTGAAACAGAGGTCAGATCTGTACTTACCGGTCCAGAATCCAACCTCTGATATAGGTGTGCACATTCTGAGTCTAGTCTGAAGTTCTTTGTGGGGCCTGTGTGGTCCTTGTAGCTCACCCACCTTCTCTCTGCCCTCATCTCTTCTTACCCTCCCCGACTCTTGTCTCTCAGACACATAGGCCAGTGTCTTTGCAGTGAGGCCTGTTGAATGCATACTGCCCTCCCCATACTGGAATGCTCCCTCCCCCTAACAGAGATCTTGGCCTTTCCGAGTGGGTCTTTCCTGGGTGCCATGTGTCTGAACTCTCAGCAAGTTGTCCAAACTTACCTGCTTCTCTCCTTCGAAGTCTTTCTCAGGTGCACCGTTGAGATCTGTGTCATCTCTGCTACGGGAGGAGCTCTCCTGGTAGCAACTTCATGCCCTGTCAGCACCCTTGTACTGTTTCCCGTTAGGCCTATCATTCTCCAGTGTCCTGTGGAGTTCCCTTGCTTATGTTTTTTTCTATGTCTTCCTGTAGGTCAGTGGTTTTCAACCCGTGGGTCACGACCCTTTTGGGATTGCATATCAGATATTTATACGACGATTTATAACACTAGCAAAATCACAGTTCTAGAGCAACAACAAAATGATTTTATGGTTGGGGTCACTGCAACATGAGGAAGTGTATTAAAGGGTCACAGCATTAGGAAGGTTGAGAGCCACTGCTCTGGGCAGGTAGCTCAGCAAGCAGAGAGTTGGGGCATTCGTTTTGTATCGGTAGCCCCAGAACAGCACCTGTGCTTAGTAAGTTTTTTGTGGTGCAAACGAGTGTAAAACAAGATGTTAAGTGCCTTGCATGGAGAGGGTAGTCTATAGCCCTGCTTGACAAGTGCCAGTCATTTCCTCACCATCTCATCTTAGATAACTGTGTTAAATCAAGTGCTTGTGAGTTAGTGGTTTCAAAACACGGTGGGGGAGCTCACTATTAAATGAATCTTCTTGGGCATCTTTTAATGAAGTAAAAAGGTAGTGAGTCACCACCCTTTCTTCCACCTGCTTGTGAATCTAATTTTTCACATTTATTGGCTTATTTAAAGTGATATATCCCTGTTTACTGCATCTCTCTTTCCCATAGGAGCTTATTACTGTGACTTAGAAAGGATAGGCCAGTCTGGGCGAAGGTTTTTCTTATAGAGGTTTGCCTGCCAGCGTGTACAAAGTCAGAAATTGATCTGTTAGTGGCCTGATCAGTCAGTGGGATACAGGAATGTACGGGGTAACTCTGGGACCAGCCACACACTTCAGCCTTTTACAACGACAGACTTGATGGGGTCTGGAGGTTCTCACTTGATTCTGTGAGGGAGGGTGGATCCCATGTTGCTTTCCTATTGCATAATGAGAATCATGAGAATCTCAAATGAGAATCATTTCATGGTCAACACATGGCTCTCTTAGATTCTGTGCCGATCCCTTGGAGTCTGCTTCCTTCAGTTCAGCCACGCCTTATCCACTCAGGAAGAACTTTTCTGGTGAGACTTACTAAGAGGAGTTTTTCAGTCCTCAATCCCTTGTATAACAATTAGACAAGTCGAGTTGAATTTGGGAACCACCTGAGGTCAGAAAGTAACTTTTCACTTCGTTTATAGGAGTTCTTGGAGCTGCTCATTGGTTCGGGTACTCCAGGCGATGCCAGGATCTGTCTGTCTCTCTGTCTGTCTGTCTGTCTGTCTGTCTGTCTGTCTGTCTGTCTGTCTATCTATCGCCTGCCCTTTTCCTTCCTTTTCTGCCCTCTTAGAGAAAGCAAAATCATTAAATCTCCTTGGGGTAAAGTGCATCCATGGCTGCCTCACAGAACTGTCACATTGGAGAAGTGGCCCCCAAGCAAGCGGTCTGCACCAGAGGACCGTATCCTGATTTCGGCTTTCCATTGTCTCGCATTAGAAAGAAGGCTAAGAGCAGAGGTGGGAACGGGGCGGACGATAGATACCAAAGGCCCTTGTGTCTTTGTGGGCTGGAGCCTAAGTGTTGGGGGACAAAGATGGGCTGATGCCAAGGCCCGAGTATCATTTTGTACATGCACTCTGGGTCCATGTGAAGCTCTTTTTGTCAGGCTTAACTGAACCCCAAGATCTGTGAAGAATAATGGAGGCTTTTGCATGCCATGTGCCAGTGAGCTTACCTGACAGCTAGCCTGATGTGCAGACTGAGGTCTCTTTAAGTGAGGTAGGGCTTTTATGCCTGGGGCAGTGTCCGCCACTTCAGGACAGTCCCAGTGCCCTGCTCTTGCCCGTCCCTTTATCTGGTTCTGCACTGTTGCCCCTTGCTGATCTGTCCCTCCTTGCATAGAAACCCATGCACTAATTACAGAGAGTCATCAGCAGACTTAAGTCTGCAGTCGCTTGAAGTTCAGCTTCTAAAGCACAGAGACGTCTTACACCATATTTTTGTTGCTGTAGCTATTTCTGTCCTCATTTGCCATTGCACAAATTACTGCAGATGCTCCAACCATGAGCTGTGGCTCTGCAACTCCAGCAGCAAAGTGCCTCTGAAACTCCCTGCAGGATGCTCTCCTTGCCATAGGTGGCATCCTATGTGTGTCTGGCCTGCCAGAAGCAAGAAGGCAGAGCAGGTGAAAAGGCATGTGGAGCTCTATCCTGGCGTGACCCAGCTATTGGAGTTTTGAAGCAGTTGCCACGATTACCTGCAGGAAGCTCTTACAAGACTGGGTCTACTGACGTTCTGTGGTAAAAGGGGTGAGAACACGTGAGTTACATGTAGTGTATTAAACCCTACCCCTCTCTGAGGATGTTTAAATGGTTAGCCATTTCAGGGAGATCGTCTGTGGTGTGGCCGTTTGTAATTGCCCAGATTCATGTAAATAACCACCTACCCATGCTCTTGTAGATAATCCTATTTAAACTCCTGATTCACTAGACTGACTCTCTCTCTCTCTCTCTTTCTGTCCCCCCACCCCCGTGTGTGTGTGTGTGTGTGTGTGTGTGTGTGTGTGTGTGTGTGTGTGTGTGTGTGTTTCTTTACCCTTTGTCTTAGGTTTAATAGAAATGCACTCCCAGGAAAGATCACCAGCACTTGCTGCTGTGCAGTCTGGAGCAGATGCCTCTTTAGCATACTTGTGAGGCTTATTGCCTCTGCTGCTGTAACAAATTGCCAAAGGCCTAGATCCATGGTGGGCCTATGACATCATGGCTCTGTAGTCCCACAGTCTGTGACCCTGCTATCAGCATGGCTGTATTTCTTCGTCACACTCTTGAGGAGATAGAGATCTGGTTCTTCCTTTGTAGTTCACAGACCTTTGGCTCAGGGGCCCCTTTATCTTGAGAGCCAGCAGCGTAGTGTCCTTCATTCTGCGAGTCCCAGCTTCCTCACATCTGTTTTCTGACTCTGATCCTCAAGCCTCCTTCAGCTTCTATTTCACATTTCACGCTCTACATAACCCAGGGTCTGATCAGCTCCAGGAACATTGCTTGGCTGTACCTACAGACTCTTTTTTTTTTTCTCTCTCTCAGTATAAACTCATGTGTAGGTTTCAGGTACTGGGAACTTGTCTGCCTTTGTGGTGGGTATGGGACACTGTTGGCTTGCTACCCTGGGGTAGTTCGCTTTTACTAAGTATGTGGGCCTTGTACCTGCTCCTCCACCTGCCACGGTTTTGAAAATCACAGCACCCCTTAACTGTACCAGGCAAGAGTGGGTGAGTACCTGAGTGTACCGTACGGGCCACCGCCCGTCACGCCTATCTCGACCCGCAAGAAGGACACGACCACGACTCTTCTTCAAGCAGTTTATTCAGGAACCTTGTATATCGGCTTCCCCTTCTACCTCTACCTCAGCTTCTCTCTCTGCTGCTTCTCTCTCTCTCCCAGCCCCCTGGCAAGCCCTTAAAAGCAAGCTCATTACCCAGTTAGCTCACGACACCTGGCGATCCCGGATAGGTCACAGCTGGAGGAGGCACACCAGATCCACTAAGCGCTTCCAAATAAGGCTTGTTTACAGCTAAGCTCGGTCTCCCTGGCATCCAGCCAGGCGCCATCTTGGGGCTGTGGCTCCCCACAGTGTACATCACCAAGGGACAGCCAAATCCACTGTCTTTTGGGCATCATGACCTTAGCGCATGGTGCCATAGAGGGTATCAGAGGGTCACTGTGTGAAAATGGCAAACACTACTTTTCTGAAAAAAAAGTATGAAGTACCTTTTTCAAAAACTGCTAAAATTTTACTTATGCAAAAATCACCTTTTTCAGTAAGACTGGATAAACAGTCATGAGACATTTCTACTTTATGCCTGTAGATATTTCTACTAATAACAGTTTGGGTTTATAGAAATTCCTTCTCTAAGGGCTTCAGTATCCCTTCAAGTCTAAGTACACATGAAGTTTGATTCAGCAGTGATACTTACTTAACAGACATTGCAAACAAGTTGCTTTCAATCCAAAAGAATCTTCCATAGCTGTGGCTTTGTGTTCAGATTGAGTCCAAATGTCAGAATCTAAATGCCATATCTTAAGGTTCTTTGGCCATTCTATTATTTTTATATAAAACTCTATTTAAAGTAACTGAGCAGCTGTAACCAGCCCCATAGAAACTGATGAAGCAGGTGTGGGCCTGGAGAAGAACCAACACAACCACAGGTGTTCTTCATGGTGGCCTTGTATATCCATCAGAGCAAGACTTGGGGCTCAGAGTTCCCCTCCCTTGTGGACAACCATGTTTCTGTGTTTCAGCATCTACTTCAGTATAACCCCACAACCCCCCTGTATACCTTCTGTCCTTTCCATAACAGGCCATCCAAGGCAATTCCTTGAGGACTCCTGGAACTTTTTATATAAGTTGTGACAGGGCAATGGGTGGCCCTGGCTCATCTTCCCCTATTGCAAATCTGTTCCATAACCATAGCTAGGTCATGCAATTGTCCTCAGTTTTGGCCCGAGCAAGGGTGGAGCTGAGGATCACTGGATTCGCTTTCTCCCACTGTCTGGCAACGCTTGGATTTAGGCAGTGTCTGGTTCCCAGGCTATGTCTAGCAGGTCAGAAGCCATCAGTAGTCATCCACCCATTATTCAAAGGATGAACCAGGAGTTCCTATTAGATGAAGAAACAGAAGAGGTCACCATAGCCAAGGACAAGGTATACAGGCTGTGTCCCAACTCTAGTGACATCTACAGCTTGACTTTGCAGAGGGAAAGAGGGTGTCTGAGCAGATCCAGGGAGTGCTCCTCTAACTGCTCACTGGCCTCATCCTCAGTAGGCCCTCAGTTTTCAGCACCCAGGATGCAGAAGGAAGGGCTTACAGTTCTGGCTCCAGGGCACGCACAGCCTGAAAGGGAGCTTACAGATCGACAGAGATGCACTAGTTGACTGCTTTGGCCATTCAGTAAAATATGTCTTTTATTAGACAACCCCGATGACAACAAGCAGAAAGTAGAAAATTACACTGTCGGGAGGCCGAAAGTCCAGTGAGTGAAACAGATGATAAACGTGGTAAAAATCAATAAAGACAAGCTACATTACAACAGAAATCTTGAACCATCTCAGATACTTAGGAAACTTGGGTATGAAAGTAAAAATGGAAGTATGAAATGATTTGGTTTCTACACAGAAACACTCTGAGCTTCCTAGTACTTAAACTGAATCAGCAGAGAAGGGCATGGGAACCGTTTCTCAACATAGGATTGCTATGGAGGGACCCATGGGAAGCCACAACCGAATCCAGGCTTTAGAGAACTGTGCCAGCAGAGTGCAGACAAACTGAAGAACACACCAACCACAGGGACCAGCAGGCACCAAGGCTCTGGGTGCTTGGAGTGCAGAGAGCAGAGGTAGTACCTGAGTGTAGAGAGAGGGAGCCATGAGATTGAAGAGCCTGAAGCCATTGCAGGCTCCGACTCTTTGCTGTGGGTGGGGAGGCCAAGGGCTTGTGGGAGACTGGAGCCAATGGTCTTAGAGAATTCCAGGGAAGCGAACAGCAAGAGGACAGCAGGATCACCACCAAGTAACTTGGTGGCCCTGTGGAGAAGAGTCTCCCACGGGTCCCCTGCATGTGCCACTTTTGTCTCTAAGGGGCTTCCTTTAGGAGACAGGAGTTAGTGTCTGTTTTCTGTTGGAGGCTCTGATTAGCAGGAAAGAATATCCCAGGACCGCACAGGGTGACCTGGTCACTTCCCCTGCCACTTTTTTTTAGGTGGCCCTTTCTAATGGACAGCCATTTTATGAAATAGGCCACCTTCATGTGTGAGAGGTACCAACCACCATGGCTGATATCAGTTCTTTCTGCCCTCATTAGGTGAAGTGATTCTCTGTGCTTGGAAGCAGAATGTACCAGGGTTCAAGGCAGGGCTTTCTTGCTCCAGTCTGTGACCTAGAAAGCTACTTAGGTTTGTGACTCTGCTCTGTCATCCATGCATTGACGATACTTCCTGCACGGTTTGAGTGCCCAGTGGGACCCTACACAACCCAATACTAGGGCTGCTAAAAGATGCTTGGTGGTTCAGTAAGTAGAGCTAGAAGGAAAAGAGGATGGTTTTAAAAATCAACCTCTTCTTCTGCTCTGTATTTGTTTTCCTCTCTTGGGGCACTGTGTGGTTGATATCCACACCCAGCTATGTGATGTTCTTTTGCCAGCCCTGTGAGGTCATTTTACCCTGAAGAAGCACACTTTACTGTATGCTTTCCTTTTAATTCTGAGGAATCTCTTGCCGGAAATGGCCTGATAAGTCTGAAAATTGCTTCTTTATGACTAGTCATAAATCTGTATTTAATTGTTTCAATTAGGCAACAAAAGACTATGTTAAGTACTCTCTCCTGCCCCTTCTATCGGGCTGTATCTATTGCCTGCCTGGGTTGCCTGGGTAGGGATGAGATGGCATTTTGGAGCCACCCACTTTCCTTGTATGGTTCAGAGCCTTGGGTGCCAGGAGGGTCATTCCATTTCTTTCTTTTTTTTTTCTCTTTTTTTCTTTCTTTCCTTTTTTTTTTTTTTGCAGATTTTTTATTTGAATTAGAAACAAGATTGTTTTACATGACAATCCCAGTTCCCTTCTCCCTCCTGTCCTCCCCTACCCCCCCCCAACTAAAACCCTACCTATCACATATCCTTTCTGCTCCCCCTGGATGGTGAGGCCTTCCATAGGGTGTCGTCAGAGTCTATCATCTCCTTTGGGATAGGGCCTAGGCTTGCCACTGTGTGTCCTGACTCAGGGAGTATTCCTCTATGTGGAATGGGCTCCCAAAGTCCACACCTATGGTAGGGACAATTACTGAACTACTATAGGAGGTCCCATAGAATTCCGAGGTTTCCTCACTGAAACCCATGTTCCTGGGGTCTGGATCAGTCCCATGCCGGTATCCCAGCTATCGGTCTGGGGAGCAAGAGTTCCCTGATGTTCAGGTCAGCTGTTTCTCTGGGTTTCACCAGCCTGGTCTGGACCACTTTGCTTTATACTCATCCTTCTCTGCATCTGGATTCCAGTTGAGTTCAGTGATTAGTTGTGGGTGTCTGCTTCTACATCCACCTGCTGCTGGATGAGGGCTGTCGGGTGGCATATAAGTCAGTCATCAATTTCATTATCAGGGGAGGGCATTTAAGGTAGCCTCTTCTCTGTTGCTTAGATTGTTAGCTGGTGTCATTTTTGTAGATCTCCAGACATTTCCCTAGTGCCTGATTTCTCTGTAAACCAAAAATGTCTCCCTCTATTATGATATCTCCATTCTTGTTATTGTCTATTCTTCCCCTGACTCAAACCTTCTGCTCCCTCATGTCCTCGGCACCCCTCCTCTTCTCCCCTTCTCATTCTCCTAGCTCCCTTCCCCCCCTTCCCGTGCTCTCAATTTGCTGAGGAGATCTTGACCTTTTCCCCTTCTCCAGGGGACCATGTATGTCTCTCTTAGGATCCTCCTTGTTTACTGGCTTCTCTGGCAGTGTGGATTGTAGGCTGGTAATCCTTTACTCTATGTCTAAAATCCACATATGAGTGAGTACATATCATGTTTGTCTTTTTGTGATTGGGTTACCTTGCTCAGAATGGATTCTTCTAGTTCCATCCATTTGCCTGCAAATTTCAAGATTCCACTGAGGTGTGTTTCTTGTATGCAGCAGAAGGAAGGATTCTGTCTTCTTATCTATTCTGCTAATCTGTGTCTTTTTATAGGCAAGTTAAGACTATTAATGTTGATGGATATTAATGACCATTGATTGTTCATTCTTGTTTGTTTTTGATTTGTTGATGGTGGCGAGATTATGTGTGGGATTCTATCCCTTTTTCCTTTTGGCTGTTTGTAAAGTGGGATTATCTATTCCCTATATTTTTCTGGTTGTAGTTAACTTCCTTGGGTTGCAGTTTGCCTTCCAGAACTTTCTGTAGGGCTGGATTGGTGGATATGTATTGTTTGAATCTGACTTTGTCATGGAATATCTTTTTTTTTTTTCATTTATATTGATTGAAAGCTTTGCTGGGTATAGTAGTCTAGGCTGGCTTCCATGGTATCTTAGTGTAGGTAGAATATCTATCCAGGACCTTCTGGCTTTCAGAGTTTCTATGGAAAAGTCAGTTGTAATTCTGATAGGTTTGCCTTTATAGGTTACTTGACCTTTTTCCTTTGCTGCTCTTCATATTTTCTCTTTATTCTGTATGTTTGGTGTTTTATTATGTGGCGAGGAGACCTTTTTTTTTGGTCCAGTCTATTTGGTGTTCTATAGACTTCTTGTATTTTCATTGGCATGTCTTTCTTTAGGTTGGGAGAGTTTTCTTCTATGATTTTGTTGAATATGTTTTCTGGGCCTTTGAGTTGGATTTCTTCACCTTCTTCTATACCTATTATTCTTTTGGTATATTATTCTTTGGTTTGGTCTTTTCACAGTATCCCATATTTCCTGGATATTTTGTGATAGGGATTTGTTGGACTTAAGATTTTCTTTAGTTGATGAATCTATTTCCGCTAGTGTGTCTTCAACTCCTGAGATTCTCTCTTCCATCTCTTGTATTCTGTTGGGTATGCTTGCGTCTGTGGTTCCTGATTGTTTACCCAGCTTTTCTATTTCCAGCATTCCCTCAGATTGTGCTTTCTTTGTTGTGTCTATTTCAGTTTTTAGGTCTCTTTGAGAGATTTGTTGATGTCTTGTATTTTTTTGGTTTGTTTTTTCTTCCATTTCTTTAAGGGATTTTCTCATGTCGTCTTTGAGGTCCTCTATCATTTTCCTGAAGATGTTTTTAAGGTCATTCTCTTCTGGTTCATCTGCATTGAGATGTTCAGGTCTTACTGGTGTATGGTTCCTAGTCTCTGGTGGTGTCATATTGGGTTTTCTGTTGTTGAATGTGCTTTTACATTGCCCTCTTCTCATCCTTTCTTCTGGTGGGTGTAGCAGGAGGCTCTTGGTCTCCTGGTGGGCGTGGGACCAAGGTTCCCTTCTGGTAGATGCAGACAGTTCCAATACTCTGATGTCTGTCCTCTTCTTGTAAATGGAGGTGGCACTGTTACCGGGGCTTCGGGAGTGTCCGGGTGTGCCGGATCCTGCTGCGGAGCTTGGATCCTGTGAACAGACCCCTGGCAGGGCCCTGAGCAGGGCCCCCATTTCTTTCTTTCAAAGCTTTTTAATTTTTATAATATTTTTATCATTTAAATTAAAATATATTTACATCATTTTCCTCCTTTTTCTTTCCTCTAGTCACTCCCATGTAGCACCCCCATCCGAACTTCCTCTTGAAATCATGGCGTCATTTTCTTTGTTATTTTTACACACACACACACACACACACACACACACACACACACGGAAATTACCAATACGGAGCCAAGTAGAAATACAAGGGTGTTTAATAGGGAAAAGCCTTACTTACAGAGCCACCTAGCCAGCCGGTGCGGCAGCAGTCTGTACAGCAAGCCAAAAAAGTGAAAACTGAAAGTGAAACCCAGCCACTTGAAACTCTTACTCTGTCACCCTGGGACCACGCCCTCACAGGCATGGTCAGAAGACCTGTAGCCAGCCCCTAAGCAGGCGTGGCCACAGGTTCCCCTACACACACACTCCTACCTACCTAAATATGTAAATACAACCTGTTCAGTTTGTGTAGTGTTACCTCTATTATATAATTTCAGGAATGGTCACTTGGTATTAGATAATCAGTTAGGCAGCTCGTCCATGGGAAAGTCCTCAGTTGCCTGTAGTATTTTGTTTGGTTTCGTTTTGTTTTTTTCCATTGTGTTTGTCTGTGGCTTCATTGGATTTCCTTTTTCTACTTTAGCATGTCTGGCAGTATTGTATTCATTCAGGTCTTATTTAGGCAGCCATATTGTTGAGGTATCATGGTTAAAACTTCTCTGTCATTTCTAAGAGACACATTCTCACAGCCTCTTTCCTGGTCCAGCCTCTCTCCCTCCATGTTCCCGAACCTTAGGTGCAAGGATTGTGGGGTAGATTTAGTGTCAACTGCAGCTGGACGCCCCACAGTCGCTTATTCTCTACATGTTGACGTGTTGTCGTCTTCTTTAATGGTCCCTGTTGCAAACCGAAGTTTCTTTGATCAGTAACACCTAAGCTTTATCTGTGGGTACACTAATAAATCTTTGAGAATTGTGCTGGCTCAAAAGTTAAAAGCATTTGCTACTCTTTTCAAGGAGCAGTTTGGTATCCAGCATCCACGTGGTTCATGTCTGCCTATAACTCCAGCTCCAGCCATACCTGGTCTGTTTCCTTCTTCCATCCTCTCTGGGAACCGAGAAACGCATGACACACAGATGCATAGAGATCTCATACACACACACTCACACAGCACAATCTAGAGTTGAAGAGTTTGTACACTTACAGGGAGGTGTAACTCTAGTATTAATATTCCTGAACCATTTGTTTATTTTTGCTGCTCTTATCATGGGCGTTGCCTGTGTAACACATAAAAGCTTTCTTGCATGTTTCTTGCCCGTTTCCATGTTCATGTATGTATACAACCCAGACACTGGATGGCTAAGATGAAAAGAACGTGGCAGCTGATAGCAGCCTGGTTTGTGAGCGGGTTGTTAACAGTGAGCAGATCGGGAAGCATACTGGGTGTAAAATGATGTTTTGTGAGGTGTGGGTGGAAGGGGCAATGTGGTAGTGAGAGTGGCCTGTGGCTGTGGTAGGAGAAGCATGCAGAACTTGGCAGCTTCAGCCGTATGGTTCTGTCTTTAAAGTCAAGGACACAAGGGAAGGGTTGTGGAGTCTACACTCCCCCCTCCCCCGCTGTGGCTAAGGAACCCTGCCGAGGCCAGGTGTGTGTCAGGGGTATCCTTGCATGGAAGCCCAAAGAGGCCATGGTGTGAAGCTGTGAGAGTGAGTCCTGGATTGTGTTGGAGATGCCAGAGGTGTGGGGTACCTCCTGAGGAGAGCTGTTTACCGGGAATGGAACTAGCCTAAGTCAGCAAAACTGGCAGTAGTTGGAGATCTGGAGAGTGCTTTGACGTTGGATATGGAGATGTAGAATTTGTAGAACGTCCTGGTTGTTTTCGTTCTTGCTCTGGTATTACATTATTTCCTCACTGTGCTCCTTTACATCCCCTTTGGAATAGTAATATATATATGCCGTGCCATTGTATACTGGAAGTATTTGATGTTTTTATTTAGATTTTACAGGGGGTTGCAGTTAGATTGCCGTGAGTCTCAGAAGGGGCTTTGGACTTTGAAGGTGTCTTCAGACTGTGAAAGACTATGGGGACTTTTGAAGTTAGATTGAATGTGTTTTTTATTATGATATGGCTACTAGCCTATGGTGGCCTGGGAGTGGAATGTGGTGATTTGAATAGGGATTTATGCATTTGAATGCTTATTCATCAGTGGTACTACTTGAAGAGGACAAGGTGTGGCCTAGATGGAGTGTGTCACTACGGGCAGACTTTGAGGTTTCAGAAGCCCATGTCAAGCCCTTTTGCTCTCTCTTCCTTGTGGTTATGGATCAGGATGTCAAACTCTCAGCTACTTCTCCAGCACCGTGTCTGCCTGCACGCCATCATGCTCCCCACCATGGTGTTAATGGACTAGAACTTCTGAAATTGCAAGACAGACCCAATTAAATGCTTTCCTTTATAAGACTTGCCTCAGTCGTGGTGTCTCTTCACAGCAATAGAACAGTGACTAAGACAGTAGGTGACTTCTCAAATGCTGGATGGAGAGGAGCAGTCTGAATAGAAGGCTCTGGTTTGGGCATCAAGGGTATGCCAAAACTGTAGGGAACAGTCATGTGCAATGCGTATCAGAATGAGGAGTGTGGGCTAGAACACTATGGGGCACCAGTTTATAGAGAATGTCACCAAGATCCCCAGTGACTTGGGTGGTGGTGGTGTAGTTACCAAAGAATAAGGACTTCAGGTCACAGACTCTCAGCAGAATCTCAGGTAGCAGAGTCAGTAGTAAAACCAGGAGTAGCATCTGTCATTGGCCCAACCTACTGGCTACCTTGGTAAGAACAGATATCAATGCCAGCAGTGCCTTTACCCGGTTTGCAGAGCAGGGGAATATAGGGGATTCAGCCACAGAGAAGTCTTACCTGTCTGGCCTGAAGGAGCAGTGTAGAGCTCTCCAGAGGAGCAGAGATTTCTTGGGATCCATGCTGCAGCTGTGTTCCCATAATGCTGGCAGCACTCGGACCATTTACTACTGCAGGAAGTAGGTCATACCTCTGTTTGGTTACCTATTTGTATGATGACAAATGGAGATTCTGTTTACTCTCGCCAGGAGGAGTGTAATGTGTTCCACATATCCATTTCTTTGTTTGGATATGAACACCCATTCACCTGATGGCTGAATATTTACACATTGCTAAAGCGTTGCTCTTCTCTGAAGTTGACTGTGTTGTTTCTGAGGGCATGCTGTTGGCTCTCCCACCACAGCAATCTTTCTCCATGTAGAACACCTTTCTGCAGACTCCTCTGATGCTCATGATCTCGTCTTCAGTGAGATGCCCTAATGTCCTGGCTTCCCTCTTCTCCAGGTCAGCCCTGAACTTCCTGTAGACTGCACACTTCCGGTTCCAGAAGGAAGATGCTGCTGTCTCATGTTTCTGACCATGCTGTGGTCCATTCTGGTGATCAGGATCTCCCTCTCTCTCTCCCCGTCTCTGTCTCTGTCTCTTGAACTCCTCTGGTTTTGTTTTTATTTTTCCAGTGTCCCTCTCTCTAGCTGTCTGGACATAACCGTTTCTCCTCCTGGAAAACGTGTGCTCCAGTTACGGCTCAGAGCTTCCCTGAGCCCAGCTGGCCACTCTCTTCCTTCAGCGGTGAGCTCCTTCCCGCTCCTACTGGCTGGCAACTGACCCTGCAGCCTTCTCCATCTCCCCCGAGAATCTGCTCTCCCACCTGGCAGGGGACACCACTGTGTGCTGGCCCCTCCCCGTGCAGGGGCTGCCAGCCGGGCGTCTCTCACCTTGTCCTCCTCTTCTTTCCAGGGAAGCAGTTCAAGTGCACGGTGTGCGACCACACGGCGGCCCAGAAGCCACAGCTGCTTCGGCACATGGAGCAGCACGCCTCCTTCAAGGTAAGGGGCATGGCCCGTGGCAGTGGGAACTCTGGCTGGACACACACCACTTCTGGCATTGCCTTTGCTTTCCAGCCGTTTATCTGTCATGCGCGGGGTTTGCTTTGTGCTCCCTCCTTCAGGAAGCGTAGTGTTCCTCTGTGTTGTAGAGACCAGCTCAAGGAACAGTGTGCAAGAGGATGCAGGCAGAGGACAAGGCATGCTTTTACCACCAAACCTGGGGCGAGCCGGGAGGGAAGGGACAGGGTTAGGGACGTGTGTCCATGCCGTCACATCTTAGGTTGCTGCAGCCAAGTTGCCTGGTAAAACAGGTGTCATAAAGACTACCTGGTAGCGTTTTATATGAGTGGGAGAGTTCTCTGGTATATTCTCTGCAGTGCCTACCATGTGGCAGGGGTTGGAGTCTGTGTTTTCCTGGTACTTGGAAGTGATGTTTCTTTATTGTGTGCGGTAGTATGCACTTAGCCAGGCTCTTCAATTTTATACCTATTTTTTTACATAATTAAAATGGGGGGAGGGCTTCATTTCATGTCTCACAGTGCACAAGCGTGTTTAACTTCTGGTTGTGCATTTACCATGCTAGAGACCCGCGCACCTAAGCAGCCAGTGTCTGTCTTTGTAGGAGAGAAATTGGGTCCCTTGGCGGTAGTTCTTCTTCTAGCTGTTCCAGTCTCAGTGGGCTTTGCAGTCACCCTTGGTTTTCAGTTGATCATTCAGGAACACCTTAAGCAGCCTCTAGCCCTGAACTAAGTCCTTGTTTTCTAAGATTGGACTGTGGTGTGGGATTGATTCATCCTCTTGAGCATCCACACAGGTGGTTACTGCCTATTTCTTCTCATGCCCTCGGCATCTGATGCACAGCCTGCCGTTGCTGCACTGAACTGGTCTCTGAGCCATGGCTGGTCCCCTCAGGCGCCCAGTAGATTCTGGGTCCTCTTTATCAAGTACAGTTGAGAATGAAGCTCACAGAGGGTGAGGAACACCACAGCCAGCCTCGGAACTTCACCGTGTAACGTTCCTATGCCAGTCTGTCCAAGGGAGGTTTCTCAGTTAACTCATAAAGCAGCATGAAATTGTTCCAGACAGTAGCAATTACTCTTGTGTCTTCTCCCCTCACCCATGTTGGCTTCCTCTTGCTAAAATGGATCACCACCAAGTTGTGTTGAAACAGCACACATATTTCATAGCTCTACAACTCGGAAGTCTGGCGTGGCCTCCAGCAGGATCAGAAGAGAACATTGGCAAGGCCGGCCTTCAAGCCCATGCCCTTGTCTTTCTCCACTGCTAGAATCCCTTGTGGTCCCTGGCTTGTTGTCTTCCCTCGATTTCAAGGCCAGCAACATGGCATGTGTCTTCACATCTTCTGCTCCGACTTTCCCCTTTGGCTTTAAACATCTTTTGGGGAAGGGGGAGGGGCGATGTTGGAGAGATGGCGGTTGATAAAGCGCTTGTTGAACAAGCATGAAGACCGCCTGAGCCCCACCGCCACGTGTGAGCCTTACGCCAGCCGCCCGCCCGAGTTAGGTGCAAATGAATATACAGGAACTTGTATTAGGTTCAATGCTGCTTGGCCAATGACTAGGATTCTCATCTGTTAGCTCAGTCTTAATTATCATAAATCTATATATTTTATAAGACTTACCTTATCAGACGCCTTATTGGCATGCCTCCTTGCTGGTGGATCACATTGTGCCGCTGGAGCAGGAGCGGAGGGGAAAAAAGGAGAGCCACTTCCTGTTTCCTCACTTAGATATGAGTCTCCTTGCCATGTCACTTCCTGCCTGGATCATTACTTCTCTATACATTTCCCATAATCCTCCTTGACTCCTAGTCCCGTCTACTTGCTGTCTCATTGGCCAAGCAGTATTTTATTTAACAGTCAATAAGATAAACATACACAGTACATTCCCCACCATCTGGGTACAGTGGTAACCCTCGTGCTGGGGAGATGGAGACAGGCAGATCACACTGGATCATGATGCCTGGCTGGCTTCACTGAGTCCGAGAGCTCTGAGTTCAGTGAGAAATCCTTTCTTAGAACACGAGGTGGAGATTGATGACTACCTACCTGAAATTAGCCTGTTTGTCACATGCCCTCATGGCCACATGTGCAGGGGTATACACGCATGTACACACACACCACATACACATGCACGCACTCACATGTGTGCTCGCCCACATACAGAACCTTGAGGGTGCTGGGGATGTGATTCAGGTAATAGACTGTTGCCTAGCAGACTCTGTTTCAGTCCCTGCCATGTGAATCTGAAGTGATAGCACATGTTTGTGATCCCAACACTCTGGAGTTGGACACAAGAGGATTAGAATTCAAGGTCAACTTTGATTATATAGCAAGTTCAAGACCAGTTTGGGATGCTAGGCACCTTGCTGGAAATGATAAAATATTTAAAGGCCCTTGTGATGACTCTCATATAACCCAAGTAGAGCCCTTAGCCTGTGGTTAGGTGATTAGTAACCTTTGTCTTGATTCCTGTCCTTTAGTTTTTGATTATTATTGTGTTTTCTTCAGTGACAGGGATGAACCCAGACCTCATACATGCTAACAAAGCACTCTTACATTTCAGCTAATCCCAGCCTAATCCTGCAGTCTTAATTCCCTTTGAACATAGATCAGGACGTAGGTGTCTGGGGGGGGGCGTATGTTTTTCCAATCATATTCGCCCACAGTTTTGCCTTTCCCATCTGCCTTTGGAGGTGCTTTTCTATGGCGGGTGGGAAATGCACAGCATGCAAGCATATTTTACCTTCAGTGCTGCTAAACATCCAGGTCTCCCATCTTCACTAGTGTTGTTTGGCCCGGGACCCTCAGGCAAATCCTACTGAATTTGTGCAGTTGGTTTGCAAAATGAAAGCAATCTTCCTTTCCGGAGATAGATTTAATGATTTATAGTATATGACTAGTGTCAGGAAACACTGAAATAAATCAGATTCCTGGATTGTTATTTTTAAAAATGGCATATTTTCTATTTATGTATTTATTTAGTGTTCACTAAATAAGATTTGAAAATGCTTATAAATTCCTTTCTTCATAGAATCTAGAATGCTTTTGATGCATTTTTTTTTTTTTAAAGATGAGCTTGCAGTCC
The DNA here is from genome assembly GCF_003668045.3 of Cricetulus griseus. Taxonomy (NCBI): domain Eukaryota; kingdom Metazoa; phylum Chordata; class Mammalia; order Rodentia; family Cricetidae; genus Cricetulus; species Cricetulus griseus. The sequence goes on from NC_048603.1 coordinate 20,576,495, forward strand.
AACTGTAAATGGGATTTTTTTTTAATGGAAAATCACTGCATCAGCTTTACCGCTGATAAAGCGTTGTTGGGTTTTGTGACATAGCTGAGTGGCTTGGTGGTTTGCTAAAAATGCACTACTTCTGAGTCAGAGATAAATGCAGGGTAGAGGACCCTCCTGGCTGAAGGCAGGGCCAAAGGCATTGTCTTTTCCTTCTGTGTTTCCAGTCATTTCACACTTCATGAAAATAGACTCACAAACTCCTTGTGACTGTTTCGGAAGTATTGAAGCCATGCTTTATTTGACCTTGCCCCTCACAATTGAGTCTTTTGGTTGCTCCCAGCTTGGGCTGTTATGAGTAACTGCACAGCAGACATCTTCATCTGGAAGCATTTCATGTGTCCTAAAATCTAATGGGTGATAAGGTTCAGAGCCAAGCTCATCACACCTCTTGAGAAGTCACAGACAATGTGTGGATGCAACCAAAATGCATTCCCGAGGGCACAGTCTGCCTCAGCCTTGCAGGGTTTAGGGATTGACCTAACTGGGGCAACAGGGAATAAAGACACAACAGGCACCTGTACAGAAAATTTGGTGGCACACCAGCAGTCCAGAAACAGTGTTTTTATTTTCTAAATCTGATGGGTTTGTTATGTACAGCTGAACCGAACAAGGAGGTACGTTTACCTAATCTGTGCAGGGGTGGGGTGGGGTGAAGTCTCTGTAGGGGAACAGTCTCAGGGTGTAAGCATCTAAGAAGAGGAAGTTACAGTCCATATTTTCTGCACACACCGTCAACATCCACATATGAACCAGGAGAAGGCTTTGCCATTCCCTGAACCTGACCTAGGGAAGGCTTTGCTGTTCTATGGATCTGAGGCACTGGGGTCCTTGACACAGTTGTGCTCAGGTCAACAATACACATAGATCCACTCCAGACTTAGCCACGTCTTACATATTTGCTCAGGGCTTCCTCTGCTTCCCACAACACTCAATACCGTTGACCTGCGAGGCGTGCTAGAGAACACACCTGGATGTGATGGGCAGCCCCGAGCCGGAGGGTTTAAATAATGGCATGGTCTTCATTTCTACCTGCACATCTCCTGGCTTAAACATAACCAGTAATAGTTGGTTAGTTCCATGCGTTCATGCCACTGTTACACCAGTGAGTATGTGTTTCCAGGCAGGCTGTTGTCGTGGCTTGGATAAAAACGATTTTTAAATGAAGTCTCGTCTTTTCATTCGAAGAAGATGCTTCTTTTGGGGTGGCATCATGTCTGTCATGACGTAGCAAGTTTGAGAATCTGATGTTTGATTCCCTGGAGTCCAGCATCCTGTGAAGTGGGGTCTAATTCCTAGCTCTGAAAATGTGATTGCTCTGTATTTTTTTCTTATCAGAGAGATGAGGGGGGTGTGGAGGCTGCTGGCGCTCTAGGTGTGCAGAAGACAAATGGAGGAGAGGAAGAGAGGGGTGAGGGGAACAGATGACTGTCACAGGAGAGTCAAGTTAGGCGTGAACCACAGCCTCATATACAAATGGTTGCTCAGATCCACTGTTGCAGCTGACTTGGGCCCCTCTCCATCTTTCCATGGATTATTTCCTAGCTTGATTGATTAGCTCAGTCATTTGAGGAAACTGAGATTTCTTTTGTCATTAATAATTTATTTAACTTTATTTTATGTGCATTGGTGTGAAGGAATTACTGGAGTTACAGACAGTTGTGAGCTGCCAGGTGGGTGCCGGGAATTGAACCCAGGTCCTCTGGAAACGCAGCCAGTGCTCTTAACTGCTGAGCCGTCTCTCCAGCTCCGGAGATTTCTTTTAGCATGCCTTCAGGTATCAAAGCCTCGGAATGGAATTTTCAGATAACTTTAAAATTCAAAGAAAATGCTGAGCATCTAGAATTATTTTCATACAATATTTTTTAAATTTCTCTTATTCTCATGACGCGTATTCTCATAGGCACGCATGTGAGAAGAACTGGCCACAAACAAGGGAATGACTTGGGAAAAAAAAAACAGCAAAACCATGCTGAGATCATTTCTCACTCACATCAGTAAACATCAGGGTTCAAGCACACACTCCGTGCGGGCCACGAGGGAATAGCCCTGTTGTTCATGTATTGTTGATGGGAGTGAAAATGGTGAGTTCTCCCAGGGAGATGAGCAGAGCGGAATCTGTTACAGCTGCAAGTGTGTGACAGATGAGGCGAAATGATCTCTTGTAAGAATTCATCTACTTCATAGATCCTTGCAGATACATGAAATACAGCTGGTAACATATCCACGTGCAGGGTAACAGTTAAGTAAAAAAAAAAAAAAAAAAAAAAAAAACAGTTAAGTAAAAAACAGAATGATCGGTAGCTTCAAAAGAGGCCAAAATATCTCTCTGCTCATTTCCATAGAAAGATATTTAATCTGTATAAGAAACTGCCAAAGGAAGATTAAAGATGATAAAACTATACTTCTTATGTTTACTTTTAAGCTTCTGTAAAAAACACATGCAAAATAAACAGGCACATCAACTGTTGGGGTAGGTAAGAATACCAACAGGACATGGAAAGACATGTATGGTGAACATACACATAATGCATGTTTGCATGTGTGGGGCATATATGTACAGGATATGTGTGTGTGTGTGTGTGTGTGTGTGTGTGTGTGTGTGTGTGTGTGTGTGTGATATACATGCATACAGTACATCAGTAGACAACAGAAGTTAATGTTGAGTGTCTTTTTCAAATACTCTCTGCCTTATATATTGAAGCAGGATCTCTTGCTGAACCCAAAGTTTGCCATTTTGGCTGGCTAGCCTGCTCTAGGAATCCCTTGTCTCTGCCTCCTGTCTACTTAGATTACAGATTATCAGCCATGCCCACCTGGCTTTTGCATGGATTCTGAGGATGTGAGTTCTGGAGCTCACACCTGCCTGGGAAGCTCTTTGCCCATTGAGCCATTTTCCCAACCTATGCCTGATTTTTGAACCATGTGAATCGAAAGGGTCACCTTCTTGATATATGTAAGTAAAAACCATAACACTCTAAGAAGAAAAAAGAAGTCTTAGAAGCTAAAGTCAAAGCAGAATATGAATATGTTTCTAATCTTTGGTGTTGTCCTATATGAGTGGTGGTGAACTGCCTTTGGCATTTGAAAACCCCAGAACTATGAGCTATCCTAGAAACTGCAGGATTTAGAACCAGGTAAAGGTTGAGTTGGTTCCTAGCGATGCCATTTGTCATTTAACTTCTTTATGTAAATCTTACTACCTGTAAAATGCTGATGGTGATATTGGCCTCCTGGTGTTGGAGATATTAAAAGCAGTATAATTTTATGATCAGTGGGTCTGGTACGTGGTACCTGGTGGGTGATCACAGGATGCTGGCTCTAAGTTTCTTCCCGTATCTCTTGAAAATGACTCCGTTTTCTCAAAAGAACCAAAGTAAGGGGTGTGACCCAGCTTGATCATGCCCATCTTCCTTTTACTTGGATTGAATTCTGTTTGCAAAGCACTTACTCTAATATTCTCAGAGCTGTTTTTCATTTTCATTCATTTCCAGACACCGATGCTCTTTTTTTCTCTGTTATGTGAATTGTTCACTGACACTAGCAGATGAGGGCCATGCCTAATTGGTGTCACTACTTGCCAACTAGTGGACCTTTGTGGGGCTCCTTTGCTTTCCCTCTGTTCCCTGAACACTTTTAGCAATGATGTAATTATTGCAAAGGCTGCTGTGCAGAAACAGGACAGAATGACTGCACAGCTGTCTACTTCGGCCATAGTTATGGGGAAGGCTGGGAAGGCATCAGCTTTCTTTCTCCATAAAGGGCACCAGGAGCTTTCTTCAAGGGTTATTTTCACTCTCCATACCAGTTTGGCTTCTCTATAGTCAACGTTGTCAGCATTATTGGATCTTGGAAATGTGTGGAGAGTGAATCTCTACCCCTAGGGCTGCTCTCAGCGAGCCAGGGCCTAGCTATTGACGTTGACGGAGACACTTGTCCACATGGCTCTGATGTAGAAACTTGAAGCACTAAGAAACTAAGGCACTGCAATGGATTTGGGGCATCGTGAGGAAAAGCCAGATTCCATTTGGAACACATTCCTATAGAGCTCCTGCACTTTATTTGTTCCTATGTGCATCTACGTGCATGCAAGCTAGCCATGTGAGCCTCTGTGTAAGCAGTTGGGCAATCTCTATGTTTTAATTAGAGTACCCAATTATTTACATTTAGTGCAACTGTCTACATGTTTGAATATTAAATTCAGCATCTTGGTGTTTATTTCTACCTGCCATATCAGTTCTTTTCTGTTTTTTTTTATTATTATTTTTGGAGGGGAGGGTGAATCAAGTATTTCTCTTTATTGATTCTCTTTAAAAGTTACAACAATTATAAACACACAGAAAGTAACGCAGAAAGTTTCTGGGTGTCCCATACTCAGCGTCTGCTTGTTAGCAGCCAACATGAACAGGGTGTGTCTGTTACTGCTGACTGATATTTCAACACTGACACATTATTAACTGAATCTCTTTTTGCATTTCTGTCATTTTTATTTGATGTCTCTTTCCCGCTTTAGGATCTCAGTAGCATACAACATTATATTAAATATCCTATGTTTAGAGCTCTGTTGAGATTTGACAGTTTCTCAGACTTCCTTGGTTTTGATGACCTTGGGAAGAGATTATCCCCCACTTAGGACTTGTTTACCTTTTAACTAGACATGTGCGTGCGTGCGTGCGTGTAAGTGGTTTCTGGGAATGTTATTTTTTTTAAAAAACATATGATTTCAAACAATATACTCTTGTGAACATAATAAAATCCACAAAATACTATATATCTATAATGACACACTTGCACTTTTATTATCATTTACATTATTCTTACTTAAGTTGTTAACTCTTAAACAAGGCTGTGCTTTTGTTTTAATCTGCAATATTTTAGTCAAATTTCAAATTTGAAAATACAGTTTTTAAATTTAAAAATTAATTTGAAAATGCACTAAGTGTAAATGTAGAATGTACTGATAGACTTACCCCTCTTTCCTTGCGGATCTGGGCTCCTGTCAGACACGCTGTTTTCCTGGCTTAGGGAATTTCTTTGAGCATATAGATGAATCTCATGTGCACTGGCTCTTCTGTTTTCTTTGAAAATGTCTGTCTTTATTCCCGTTTGGAAGTGCCTTCATTTGTCCAGAGTGTCTTGAAGGCAGAGGCAGGAGGAGCTCTGTGAGGTGAAGGCCAACCTGATCTATGTCCATGCTGAACTGTAGACTGAGACTGTCTCACAAAATTCGATAGCAACACAGCATGGATGAGCATCTTGACAGCCGTCAGTGTCTGGGGAAACGTCATGACAAGATGCTTTGTGCCTTTTCTTTGCTCTCTCCTTTCCTTTGCTCTCTGCCCTTCACTGGTGTGAGCATGTCTGTAATGGGTCTTTTTCTTCAGGCTGGCTTGTGACTTTTGTGCCCTAATTTGTTTGCCTCCTATTAACAACTGCCGAGTTGAGGTACGGTCTGTGTGTACCTGACTTGTGGTTGGCTAAATCTTCGGGTCACTGAGTGGTGTCTGTCGTCAGAAAGTTGGACCTTTCTCAGCTGTTATCCCCTTCAATATTCACTTAGCTCATTGGTTCCTCATCTTCTTCTGAGGGCAGTCCTGCAGTCTTTTGACATGGTACATCCCATTACTCAGAGGGCCTCTCACCCTCTTCCCCCTCCTCCCCCTCCTCCCTCCCTCCCTCCGTCCCTCCCTCTGTGTGTGTTTCTTTCTCTCTCTGTTCTCTCTCTCTGTCTCTCTCTCTCTCTCTGTGTGTATGTGTTCTTCTTCTGTATCTTTGTATTTCAGTGATCTCTCTTGGCCTTTCTTCAGGCTCATCACCCGTTCTCTTCATGTCATATTTGCTCTTACTAAGTTCATCAAACAAAGAGTCTGGTATTTTAACATTTCTAGCATTTTCATTTGGTCCTTTCAAATTGGCTTTATTTTTCTGCTTAATTTTTTCATCTGTCCCTACAAGCTCTCTCTTCTCAGAGCCTTTAACACACTTACGGTTGTTTTCACATTTCGTTCTCGTGATATCTATATCTCTATATCACCCCCCACCCTGCCATTTTGAGGTTACATTGTCTTGCTTCTCTCTACACGTATCAGAATATTTAATAGAGTTGAGTTTTATGCTTTGATCAATGATAGAGTCTGGGGTAAGTGCTAGTTGATCTCAGAAAAGCACATGATTTTAGTGTGGGTCATTGTACAGAAGATATCAGGAAGCAGGCACAACTGCTCCCATGAGAGGTTGCCTTTGCTGGCTGCTGTGTGAGAACTCGGACTTCATGAGTTCCTGGCACCCTGATGGATAAGAACTCATTCTGCCTTCACTGTGCAAGAGATGTGGTTTATACTGGAGACGCGTCGGCCTTCCTGGAGTTTGGATACATGTTAGGAAGAAGGTGCACTAATGAGTGTCCACCCCAAAATGTGTGGTCACTAAATCTCTGAGAACATCTCTGGTTGGCATCAGTTCATTTGTTTTACAGGGAATATGACTATGCCCTGTGCCTCTATTGGGAGAAAGGTCTTAGGTGTCTGTCCCTGGTTTTCCCCTGGCCTTTGCCTCCTGCGTTTCTTACCCTGACTGACATTTCTCTGTGCTCCTTTTCTATAACCCGTTTCATGTGGAGTTTTCTGAGGGCTCCCAGTGAGTCTGTAAACCTGCATGGGTCTCAGGACCCTTCAACAGAAACCAGCTGTTGTACTGTGTAGTCCAGCTGTGTCCAGGTTCTGTAGGTCTGGAGATGTTCTGGAGCACAGTCGGGGCTTGTCTTCCCGTAAGCTCTTGAGCACCAACCGTCCTGGACATCACTAAGCTGCGGGATCTCTAAGCATGAGGCTGTCAGCTTGACAGGTCTTCACAGAGTAGCTGCCCACTGTGTGTTCATGTTGGCCCTCTGCCACTCATGCCAGACACACAGGAATTTCACCTGGAAGTGTGATCGAGGCAGCAGCAGCCAGCTGTAGGCAGAAGTGACAGATGCAGGGTCACCTACAGAGTGAAGATTTTGTCTACACAGTGTTCAGTGTTCGTTACCTAATGAGTTGTCCCTCCACAAACACCCACGGGAGAAGCACCTGTTGGATGAAAGCCCCGTGTCTTACAGCAAGGCCTGCCCTCATGTGCTGTCACACTGTCTTAATATCCAGGCCTGTCACTGCCTGGGTGATCTTGGACACATACCTTAACCTTTCTCAGTTACCTGTTGCTTAGGAGTAGAAGCAGTACCTGGGCTACCTCTGTACACGTTGACACTAATAAGAAACTAAGTGATAAGGACTTGCGATGGGGTCCTCATAGTTCTCTTTCCATGCTTTCTATGGCTTCTTCCTTGTCTCAGTGAACTCACCTTGACTCTGCACACTTTCTCCTGTCACGGTTCCATTATTCAACATTCTTGGTATGAGGGTGGCTTCATCTATTCTTAGAGTTATAGTCACATGCTCCACTGATGTGACATCTTCCGTAATGGTGTCCTCTAACACAAATACAATTTAGTACGACACTTGGTGGAGAGAACCTTTTACTAGGTGTGTCTTCCACATGGAGTTCTCCAGTATAAACCACATCTCTTGCACAGTGAAGGCAGAATGAGTTCTTATCCATCAGGGTGCCAGGAACTCATGAAGTCCCGCCCTTCCCATCAGCCCCGCCCCTTCCTGCTGGACCCACTGTCTGTCTGTCCATGCTTTCCTAATTCTGCTTCCTGACGAGGGTTGCCATGCTCTGTCCTCATCACTGCTGCCCACCAGTGCTTTTCATCACACTGATGCATGTCTCAAGGGCTCAGCACCAGAGAAGACAGACTTTGCACCTTGTAGCTCCACCCTCTGTAGAGCTACAAGGACACCGAGAAATCTCCTGGAAAAAGAAAAGTGGTGTGTGAGTTGTGCAAGTCTGCAAAGAGAAATTAACTCTGAAATCAGCAGTTTTGAAATAGGTCCCTTTGGAAACTGTTCAGGGTGGCTGAATGCTGACCCATCTTTATTTAGCTTCCTTTGTTTCTGACACAGTGTGACCTTCTCGGCCATTGGTCCTTCCCTTTTTTTTTGGGCAAAAAGCTCCTAGATATAGCTGAGTTTGGGAATTGACCCATCACCTTGACAACACACTGTCCAATTTATATTTGATATGTGTTAAATGAGGTGGAATCCTTGACAATCAGTGCCATGAGTCTATTGCTTTATTGCAGTTGAAAATTTGCATAGCCACAGCATTGTCACAGAACTGCTAATAGGCAGGGGAGACCATCTCTAATGTCATTGTCATTGGCAAACTTTTCCTAACTCTTCCACACAGAGTATATCATACCATTACCCAACAGTCAGAATTTTCATAGACAAAGTAAGAACAACTAAAGAACTCAGTTTTTATTGGATCTTTTGATGCAAAGTATGTGAGACAATCTGGGTCTTCCCTGTCAGGCCTGTGCCGGTTGCGATGGCTTCTAGGCTGAAGTCAGGCCTCTGTCTGCTGGTTTCATAGGCCTCCCAGGACCAAATGTGAACCCAAAGTGATAGCCATTGTATGGAGTATTAGAGAAAAGTTATTTCCCAGGAGCTATGGGAACTCAGAAGACCAGCACAACAATCATTCCAACAACATTTTCTAAGAAGTCTTATTTCAGCTGAGAGTATATTAGCCTATTACTTAAAACCCACATTTTTAGAGACCTGCATCAAGAAGGTTCTCTGTTGATTGATAACCACAAGTCAAAATCCGAGCAGGACTGAGAAGAGGAAGAAATAAAAGGGTTCAGTGTCCACAAGTCCATCAGTGGTGTGCGGGTGTGTATTGTAGGTTTATATGTGAGGAGAACTGGGCCATACATGATTTGCACAATTAAGCAATCCTGGTCAAGATGTGGTCCCATTAACCCTTTTCTTTGAGGGTTCTGAATATGCTACATAAGGTGGTCAAAGAAGGCCTCATTGCTTGAGAGACCAGGGTGCCTCTCAGGAGATGGTTACTTTGCTTGGTGGTGTGGTGATATACTGTTTATGGCTTATTAAAGCCCCTGGAGATCAAAATAGCAAAGCAGCCATACTAGTTCGCCATAGAAGCCAGGCAGTGGGGGTACACTCCTTTAATCCCAGGACTCAGGATTAAGAGGTGGACCATCTCTGTTAGTTCAAGGCCACACTGACTACAGGAAATTGATCCAGTCTAAAAGAAACAGCTCACGCAAAGGTGATCTCATCATGACCTGGGATCACACACCTTTAATCCCAGCACTAGGGAAGTGGAGACAGGGGTCATATGGCTGGGTGGAGGACACAGGAATTGAGAGCCTTTTGTCTCTGAGAATTCATGGGGACAGGATTGCCATTTCAGCTGGGTCGAGGTAAGATCTTACTGGCTTAGCTGCTTTGCTTCTCTGATCTTCAGCTTGAAGCTTGAACCCAAATATCAGTCTCTGGGTCCATTATTTATTGTGTTACACTGTGGTGTGACCTCACCGCAATGGACAGTTGCCCTTATCTGGGAAAGGATCTGTCCCATGAAGTTCCTCTTGTCTAGGAATCTAAGGTGACTCAAGAAGAAACTTTAAGGATAATGACTTACCTGTCTTCTTCCAAAGTAAAGGAGGCAGACACTAACAAAGGCAGAAATGTCAGGCAGAAATCCTTCGTCTGCAGGTCCAAGTTGAGGAGCCAACTCCCTTTAGCAAAAGCAGTTTCTACTCATCTGTATCACAATCTCTTATTGCATCCTGATAATGAAATAAGTGCCAAATGCCTTTGTAATGTGGTCACAGGAAGCTGCGGTGAGGTATGCGTGTAAAGAGTGTATTCACCCACAGAACACATGAGAACAGATATGCAGAATTGGAGAAACATTATTTAGGATGAAGTCAGCCAAGGAGGTTGCTGTGAAAATCATTTATTCCTGGCTTTCCTTCTAATTGCCGTGAGGAAGGGCGTGGAATCACAGAGATAATCTCGAGTAACCAGAACGGAAGAGAACATTTGTAAGCAATACTGTTTGTAGGCGATTTCAGTTACCAGTACTTCTGAGTGGTTTCACAATGCCAGACAACTTTGGAAAGTGTTTTGTATGCATAATTTACTTTGCTCTCTGATAACCCTTCTAGGCAAGTATTATGATCCCTGTTTTATAGATGAGAAGACTAAGGCCCAGAATTGAGTGAAGTTAGGAGGACTGCAGTTTTCAAGGTGTTTGGGTTTTGATGGATGTCTTTGTGACATGATGACTCTATCTGTTAGTCTGTGCCTTCAAAGCTCAGTGACTTTTTACCCCTTTGTCCTTTCACACTTGCTTCCTGGAGGACATACACCCACAGGTGTATGTTTAGTTACCAAAACTCAAGCACAGCCATGGTGCAGAATGCTGCTTAGCAGCCACAACACTCACCAAGAACAGTGGAAACCACACAACTCAGGTGCACTAACATGGGAGTTTGTGGCAGTTTCTATTTTGCTTTTCTGTTCTGAATTTGGAGGACAGTAAGGGCGTGGATATTGTGCTCGTTTCTCTATTTCCCATGAGTATGGGAGGAAGAAGGAAGGTGTGGACCTGGGTGGTGCATGTGCCCTTTGGTAGCTGGCTTCTGCTACAGAGCCTGTGCTGAAGACCGTCGGTGTCATCTTCAGTTCTGTTGTCCTTTAGATTTCTTAAAGCATCTGTGGAAAAAATGGAAACTGGATAGTTTTATGTTCAATTAAAGTCCTATCCATCTATGACTGTGCAATATATCCTCTGGAAATTCTGCATTTTTGACATCACAAGTGATTACCAAAAGAAAAATAATAACAGAATAAAATCGATAACCAGCCAACACTAAAGATTCTCCTAAGCTCTTGCACCAAATGCAATTAGTGTGGATTGATTTACTGTTACTTGCCATGATGAGTTAATTGCCTCAAGGTAAGCTGGCTTTGAACTTGTGGTATCCATGGCTTTAAAATATTTATTCTTTTAAATTGTTTCATTTGTCTCTGGCCTTATTTGAAAACAAGCTCCGTGCTTATTAATTGATATGAAGATCTGCCTTTTGCTCTTTGGATCTTTACCCTGGGATTGTTTTTTTTTTTTTTTTTTCCTGCCATAGTTGACCCTGGGTAGAGCTGAGTCCCACCTTTGGGGGCTAGAATTACAAAAACTTTTCACCCCTGGCTTGGTAAACTTGTCTTCCAGACTCCCAACGTAAAGAATGGCTGGGACAGAAAAACAAAACACCAGTCACAAAACTTCAACCATGCAAAATCTGCCTGCATGGTAAGGAATGAATGGCGTTTTCATTTATACATGTGTTCTGTAAGCTTCAGAGCTATTTCAACATCTTTGGTACACATACCTCTGAAGGCTGGTCATCAGGATCAGAGTGCAGGAAACCCTCAGTCTTTCCTTGTGAAATGTGCATGCCTTTCCAGGTCTGTCTGCTTCTGACCCCTTGTGCTCTTTTCTTGTCTGTCTCCTCTGAAACTCTGGGAGCTATCACAACTGTATACATTACCAGTGTGTGGTTGGCAGAGTCAACCCTCACATTCGGCAGTACTCACAGGGAACACATGGATCCTCCCATGGCTGCAAATACCAGCCAGCTACCAGGCCCCTAGCCTCAGCCTCCACTGCGCCAGGCAGACACCGTGCTGCCATATCACGATGTCGCCACCCCTGTGCTCAGCTTACACCGGCTCTTCACTCTCGCTCTGATCCATTCCACACGGCCACATCGGCCTCGTCTTCTTCAGGTCTCAACCTTCATGCTTTGTTTTCATAGGTTTAATGATGTCTGGTCAATAACCATGGTTGCTTCTTTTGATGCCAAGCTGTAAGTTCTGTGAGGCACTGGGTTTACCTTTTGTTCTCCTTTCAACACTCAGGCAGCATTTTGTAGGGGATGCTAAATACACTGTCCATACATCTTGTATTATTATTATTATTATTATTATTATTATTATTATATTATTTTATTATTATTATTATTATTATTATTATTATTATTATTATTTACACAGGGCCTCACCTAGGCCTGGCTGGCCTCAAACTTGTTAAGTAGATGAGGATGATCTTGAACTCATAATCCCCCTGCGTCTGCCATCTGAGTACTGGGCATCATGCCCAGTTTATGTGGTGCTATGTATGGAACGCAGAGTTCCATGCATGAAGCACTCTGTCATATAAGCTACATTCCCCACCCTGGTCTACAGGTCTGTAGGGTGAGAGCGTCATCCTGGCCTGCTTCTAGGTGGAGTGTGGAACTCTGAGCTGCTTTAAGAGCTCAGAACCACAAAGGGCCAGGATCCCACACACTTCTCTTATGGGGGGCATTGCTGGGTTCATTCTCATTTCATGCGTAGCCTTGAGCCCCGAGTTTGTCCTTCTCACAGTAGTGAGAACTGCGAGATTACAATTGGATGAAGCATATGGCAGTGGTTTGGGAGTGAGGTGCTCTGCAATTGCCTTGCTCCTAGCGTCGGTGAGTCAAGCCCTGGTTAGTGCCAAAGCCCAGAGAGAGGGAGTGTAGCCAGTGATGAGGGCCTACTTTTCAGCAAACAGGGAGTTAAATATCTGTAAATGTGTTGTTTTCTTCATCATTGTATTTTCAAGGGAGAGCCCCTTGGAAAGGCACATGCTTAATCCAGTCTGGTATATTGTTTGGAAATATAGGAAAATGTAGCTAATGTCCACCTTCACTTTTGCAGCTGAGTTAATCCTGCCTGATCTGCAGTGTGGAGTTGGTGGGAGCACGCTGGTGGTTAACAGGCAGGCCAGGCAGGGGCTGTACAGAGTCAGGTCACCAAGGTGGGAATGGGAAGGGAAGGGAAGGGAAGGGCTGACTGTACCACCAGCACTCCAGGTGTTATGAATACCATTGTCAAAATGATACCACATTGGTGATGTGATTTGAAACCCATCTGTAATATGAAAATGTCAGTGCAGTGGGAAGGTTGCCAGAGTCACCCAGCTGATGCAGCAGCAGCAGCAGGAGAGATTGTGGCTGAAGTCACACTTATTTGCAGTAGCCTTGATAGACCTGTGCATCAGCTGCCCAGGGGGCGGTGCCTGAGGTTTGGAGCCCGGCCCCAGGTCAGAGTGCTGAAGTATACTGGAAGGACAGTCAGCACCACCCCTGCTTTCCTTGGACGCTGTCCTACGTGCTGTCAGGTAGGTACACTGGAAAACAGCCACGAGGACCTCGGCTCCTTAGAGTGCATGCTCTGGTGGAGAGAGTCAGACGAAAGAGTATAAGATAGTGAAAGCCGCAGAATGGAGTCATTTCGGTGAGGCAGTTGGAAGATATAAGGACACCATCTCTGAGCTCATGGAGCAAGACTCTGAAAGAGAAGTGCGTCTAGGAGTCCTGAAGGTCAGGCAGGACATCCCAGTTTCTGCGATAATCACAAGAGCATAGAAAGCCATGGATTTAAACGCTGCCACCTCAGCCTGGCAGTGGTGATAGAGAGGGGTACCTTAGCACTTGGCATCTCTGTCAGGCAGATGCCCTCCCTGGCCCCCTTGCAGTAACTGTGTTCTGACGGTATGTTTTAATCATTTTTTATTAATTAAATTTATTTTATATCCTGACTACAGTTCCTCCTCTCTACCCACCCCAATCCACTCCTCCTCCTCTTCTGTTCAGAAAGTGGTAGGTCTCCCGTGAACATCAACAAAACACGGCTTATCAAGTTGCAGTAAGACTCAGCACCTCCCTTGTCTTAAGGCTGGGCCAGGTTACCCAGTATGATGAATAGGGTCCCAAAAGCCAGCAAGAGAGTTGGAGACAGCCCCTGCTCACACCTTTGGGAGTCCTGAAAGTAGATCAAGGTGCACAACTGTCACATACGTGCAGAGGGCCTCAGATCATCCCGTGCAGGCTCCCTGGTCGTCTACTCAGGCTCTTGAGCTCCTTTGAGTCCAGGTTAGTTGATTCTGGGAGTTTTCTTGTGTCCTTGATCCCCCCTGGCTTTTACAATCCTTCCTCTGTCTCTTCAGTGGGATTCTTGAGCTTGGCCTACTGTTTGGCTTTGGGTCTGCATCTGTTTCCATTAGTTGTTGGATGACGCCTCTCTGATGACAACTGGGGTAGGTACCAGCTTATGTTTATAGCAGAGTATTGGTAGGTATCATCATGTTGACTTTTTTTTTTTTTCCCTCTCCAAGCGTGTTTGGTTCTATCTTAGGTCTCTGGGCCATCCAGCCCCTGGGTCCTAGAACTTCAGTGACTCTGACAGTATTTTTTTATACTCTCCCCGGTTTTCAGGGGAGAGAATTGACACGTCAGAGGGTGGGGAAATGCTTAAGTTCCATGGCTCATAGGAGATGTTGGGAACCCTTTACCTGATCCATTGCTCCAAGGAGGCCTGAGGACACAGAGGGTCAGGCTCACCACAGTCCTGCCACCAGCTGGTTTTTGCCATTAGCGCTTGCTCAGTGTCTGTGGCCTCCACCTTGCCAAGGCCCTGTTGGGTCTTTAGCAAGGAATTTGGGATCCTTGATAGGTGTGTTCCGTCACATCCTAGCTTCCTCATCTTCTGCACTCTCCACACTGCAATCTTTGCTCCCATCACTACTTCTGCAGGGCTTCCTTCCTGGTAGCCTTGGGCTTGACATTTCTGGTTGTGTGTACACATTTGAAGGAGTCAGTAGGGTGTCATGGATAATGCTGTGCATTCTTGCTAGAACAGGTGAAAATGCGGCTGTCTTCTTGACATTTCAGTTCTTCCTGATGCAACAAAAACGAGGCTCCGATCTATCCACGTAACCGCGGAAACTGTTTTCTTGTAGCTGCTGTTAATTTCCTATTTCTTTCCTGTCATTTTCTTCCATAACATGTTGACTTTGAAATTAACGGTAGTGGTGACAGCTAACTCAGGAAATACTTATCATGTGTCATATAGCTGTATTTATAGTATCTTACCCCAACATTACAGGATCTGATGTTATATCCATTTGATAGATGAGAAAAGAGAGGCATAAAAAAGGCCAAGAGGCTTTCCCAAGGCACCTGGTGCTGAAATGGTGCAGCTTAGACTTGTGCCTGCATTGGTTTAAGAGGATTTTCTTAAGCTTTACACAAATTGTGTGTGTGCGTGCGTGCGTGCGTGCGTGCGTGCGTGCGTGCGTGCGTGCGTGCGTGTGTAGTGTTGTTATAGTTCTTGTTGTTGCTTTGTTTTAGAGACTTGCTGTGTAGCCCAGGTTTGCCTCAAACTCATGATCCTCCTGCCTCAGCTTCTTGATTGCTGGTATTAAAGCTAACTCAGCATCACGCCTTGCTTCAAATATCCTATTGTTCTCAGTGTCTTTTAAACTCTTACATTAATCTAGCACAGTTCTTTTTCCTTGCCTGTAGGTAGTTTGGCTGTGTAGGGCAATGTGTGCTCTGAATTCCCTGAGCACGCTTAGTTGAATTCGTTGCTGTGCTTGAACTTGGTCAGAAGTTTTGGAGTCAGCCCGACCTGTATCTGTGCCAGCATTTGCTCCTGCAAATGTTTCCAGTCCTGTGGGACTTCACGCAGGTCATATAACACCTTTAAATTTCGGTTAACCATGTAAATGACAAAAAAAAAAAATAAGTTCCAGCTTATAAGATTGTTGTGAGGCCAAGTGAGTACTTGGAAGATATCTCTATCCTGTATCACACACACGATGTCTGCACAGGAGTGGACCTTACGGCATGGATGGAGGCTTTGTCAGTGCAGGTCTTCAGGCTTGTGCAAGGAGCACGTCGCTGTAGGGATTACATCCTGTGGTCTCCACAGTGGCCAAACCTCTCATAAATCCAAGTCTGGAATTTTCGAGACAGGGTAGCTGAGATACTGAGGAGAGAACCAACCCGGTATGGATGAAAAAGGCCTCTGTGGGCGTGGCGATGACCTGATGAGTCTAGCCCTGCTGTGATCTCACCCGTGGCTCCTAACATAATGCTCGGCAAGTAATTCTCAGACTGACACTCCAGAGCTTCTCAGTTTAGAGCTTGATTAGTCAGAAAGGTCCAGGCGTGGCTCAGTGAGTGCAGCTTAGGACAGAGGACCCGAGCAGGGGATTCCAGGGGATGATGGAAAGGGTTTAAAGATCGGAGTCCACCCCACAGAAGGGAATCATTGTCTTTCTAGTCCCAGAACGCCGCACCCGAGAGACATCTGCTCAGCCCAGTGCGGAACTCACTTCAGCACACTAACCTGATAGCCTCGGTCTGCATGGGATGGTACAGCAGAGTCTTCTCCCAAGCCTTCCAATGTCAAGAATTGATGTGTTGTGAAAAATCTGTAGCTTGGAGACTGAGCCCTCATCTGGACTTTTTCTTTCCTCATGGCATACCTCTTTGGCGCTTTTCTTCTCATCAGAAAATTTTCCCAAAGAGCCTGCATGGGAACTAAAGGGCATTGAAATTCTCATGTGGAAATTTATCTGCTTGGCCACATGAAGGATGGACTTGACTGTGCAGTCTGAATTTGGTTTGTAGGACCATTTCTTACTTTGATCATCCCTCTCTTTCTCAGCTGTTACTTGCTGACCACTCCTTGTGGCCAATATAACACCTTCAGTTTCTTTTTCTGATGTCTGTGTAAACGCTAGCATTCCAAAAATAATAAATCATAACATTTGCTTATTTAAAGAGGAAATCATAGAACATGGTGTGGCCTTTAACTCTGTAATAGTCCTTGATTGGAATTGTAGTCCTTTTGCCCCTGCGAGGTTAGCAGATGAGAAACCCCTACAAGTTCTGCCGTTGTTTCAGGCCCCTGTGGTCCAAACCACAATGGTTCTGCAAAGGACTGACTGCAAAAATGTAGCCCTGCATGGGACAGCACTAAATATTTTGTGTCCTAGGATGCTTTTGGCGTTCTCTGGGGACCTTTTGAAGCTTCTTTGTCTTTCTTTTGGAGAATGACCATCCTGGGGTATGGCATTTCTCTTAAGAGGATTTGGGCTGCATTATGTTGTTCAGTGATAATGCTTACCTAACAGTGCGAGGCCCTAAGTGTCGGTCTCCAGTGCCAAAGCCAATACTGTTGGAATGGCATTCTTCTCTCCACTAGAGGGTCAGGGGCAGTTCCAGGGGTAAAAGAAGTGGTTGAGTGGTAAAAGTGGCCGTGATAAGTGCTAGCTTCTCTGTCTGAATCATCGGCAGATTATGTAGGAAGATACGAATCTGAAGTTGCTTTGAGTTATGCTTGCAGCATACCCCTGTGGAGAAAACTAGAAGGCAGCTAGATATTCTTACCCAGGGAAAGAGAGGAGGGGGTCACACTGAATGTTCGCATCCAGCCGTCAGCGGTGTGAAAATGACTGTGGAAACCAGAGCAGAACTACCGAATGGGTCTCAAGGCAGCCAGAGCCTTAGAGAGAGTCAGCCCCAAATAGCAGGGCTGAAAAACAGACCTCGTCAATTAGGGCAGAGCCCATCAGCAGAAGCTGCCAATGGCAAGGCTGCAATGTCCTTTTATGCTGGGAGGTGGCACCATCTGATAGATACGGAATGAGACAGTGTTGGCCACACCTTTGGAAACTGTTTTCCCAGGAGACTGTAGAGCCCTAAGTGGGAGGGGAGGAGTGGAAGGCACGGACAGAAACTATTTTAAAGGAGTGGTTAGGTGTACGGTAAGGAGAAGGAAGACTTAGGCAAAGGGCCTTCTTTGTGTTTACCCATCCATCCATCCATCCATCCATCCATCCATCCATCCATCCATCCATCCATCCATCCATCCATCCATCCATCCTGCCTCTCTGCCTCCCTTTGGGAAGACTTGGGCACATAGTTTTACCTGAGGAGAAGAAACCATTGCTAGAGGCTGTGGGGGCTTCAGAGCAGGGCGGGCACCCCCCTGCCACCTACTGGTTGGTGCATTCCACCTTCAGTCACTGCTCATTTGCAGACACGATGGTGTCACAGACTCACCAGGAGGCACACCTGGGGGAGTTTGCAGAGGTTCACCATGCATCTCTGCATAATAGTGGTGAAAAGATGGATGAGTTTGTCAGGCACAGAGTCAAGGTGGTCGTCATAGACACAGCGATGTGTCCGCTTCTACGAGTGCAAGAGATAAAATTGCTAATGGAAACCACAGGCAGCGCTCAGCACAGCGTCTCAGCTGTCGGTTTGCGTTCCATCCTTTCATCCAGAGCACAGCCTGAGAAGGTAGCTACTCTCCTCAGGTTTGCTGATGAAGAAACAGCTCAGAGACACCTTGCCACTGGTCTGAGGTTCCACTGCAGGGGAGTCCCACCTGTAAGATTAAACATGCTTCATGTGTGTACCTCCCTGTACCACCCAGAGTACTGAGCCCGTCTTGCTGGCCCATGAGCTTCTAATTACTACCCAGCCAGAAAGCTGGTGATGCTAGATGGGCCCAAATGCCACACAGAATTCCTGCCACTCTTTGTCTGAGCTACACATCACCGTGACACAGGGGGACACTTGGGTATGAGAAAGCGCCCGGGGCACAGCAGCCATCCAGTTACATAGCTATTTCCAGGTTGATGTCAAGGTCTTCTAAGGTACTCCTTCTCCTCATTGAGTTCCTAAAACTAGAAGCTAGACAAGGCTGTGGACCCACTTGTGACTTCGTTCTGCAAGTGCCTCCTCCGGCCTTGGCCAGGCTGTAGGGGCTTTTTCCAGCCACACCCTCCCACAGCCTGGCACTGTGAATTGCTACCGATGCTGACAGGGAAATGTCATAAGGAGGTTGTTTAGATGAGGGACCAAGAGTATCGAGGGTTTGATTGTAACAGGAACTGCTTTTAATTACATCTCCTTAAAATAGTGATTCATTAGCGCATTGCTGTTTTATTTATCTTCTTTGGTGACGGGTAGACAAAAAGGGAAATCATGAAATAAGGACAGCGGGCTAGTTTGGTGGAGTCCCCGGGTCCTGCCTTGCACTGGCCGCTTGGGGGTAGCACGGAAGCAGGAAGTATTGGTCAGTTTTTATGTCAGCTTGACACACGCTAGAGCCCTGTGGGAATGGGGACCCTCAATTGAGGAAATGCCCCCACTCTATTGGCCTGTGGGCAAGTCCGTAGGGCACTTTACTGATCACTGATGTAGGTGGACTTACCCCACAGGAGGCCATGTCACCCCTGGGTGATGGTACTGAATAGTATAAGAAAAGCAAGCTGAGTGAGCCATAGGAGCACACCCTCCATGGCCTCTGCTTCAGTTCCTGCCTCCAGGCTCCTACCTTGAGTTCCTCCCCTGACTTCCCTTTCATGATGGACTGTGACCAGGGCATGCTAGCTTCAATAAGTCCGCTCCTCTCTGAGTTGCTTTTGGTCATAGTGTTTTATCACAGCACTGGAAACCCTGAGTAGGACAAGCCATTCCCCAGTGGCAGGGTCTCCTGGGCCTGCTCATTTGCAGACGCGCTGGTGTCGCAGACTCACCAGGAGGCACACCTGGGGGTGTTCGCAGAGGTTCACCATGTCTGTTCCATCTCCCCCCACCCCAGCCTTTCCGCTGCGCCCACTGTCATTACTCGTGTAACATCTCTGGATCTCTGAAGCGACACTACAACAGGAAGCATCCCAACGAGGAGTATGCCAACGTGGGCAGCGTGGAGCTTGCAGCCGAAGCACTCATCCAGCAAGGTAGGGGACGGGCCCAGGCCTGCTGAGAAGCACGGCTGTCTGCTACTAGACTCTTTTTTTAAAATTTAAAATTTTATTTGCCCATTTTATTTGTATGGGTATTTTGCCTGCACGTATGTCTGCGTACCGTGTGCACACAATTGCTCGCCGAGGCCAGCAGTGGGTGTTGGGTCCCTGGGAACTAGAATTATACAACAATTGCTAGCCGTCACGTGGGTGCTGAGATTTGAACATGTGCCCTCTAGAAGAGCATCCAGTGCTCTTAACCACCGAGCCAGCTCTCTCTAGCCCCTGTCTGCTAGCCTCTCAACAGTTCAGTTCTAACCCATGTTAGTTTCTTCCTCTTTGCTGGTGTGTCATCACCATCCTCATTATTCACCAGAAAGCACAAGCCAGAATTGCAGCTGTAAAATGGTGATCTAAAAGAGTCGTAGGGAAAAGTTACCCACAATCTCTGTTACTTGTAACAGTATTCATCAGTACTGTTGTCTGCTCTTTGTCTACGCCTAATGCTTACCAAGTAGAAATTTTAGGCCTTATTTTCTTCAGTGTCATGGACAAAAACATTTTTGTTGTCCTTTGTTACAGTCTTTGGCTTCACAATTATAACTCCTGGGGGCTTTTGGTAATACAGCATTGCATGTAAGAGCTTAAGGTTTCTAAGGTTGTTTTTTTTCCCCTTTTAACTATTATTATTACATATACATATAAAAGAATAAGCATAAATACAACCTGTAGAGAAATTGTACATATATACAGTGTTGCTTGTATGTATATGTTTCTAGGCCTGACCACTTGGTATTTATTAGATTAGGGGGATCATCTCATGGAAGACTAATTTTCCCTCTCTCAGGAGTTGCTAATTGCTTTTAGCTCTTCATCCATGGGTTGGGCCCTGTGAGATTTCCCCCCATCTATCTCAGGCTGTCAACTGGTTTTAGAATTGTTCAGATCTTGGGTAGGCAGCCATTTTGTTGGTTGCTTCTCTAGCATAGCTGGAAGGTATGATCTCACAGAACACGTCATGGTCCTTTGGCTTTACAGTCTTTTTGTCCCTTCTTCCTTGGTGTTAAAGAAGACCCATGAATCCCAGTGAGGAGCCTAAATATAGGGCAGGTAGGAAGGAACAAATAGGAGGGTGAAATGAGGTAATTATATTTTAATTAGATTTAAAAATAAAATTGCAACCAGTGCTACTGTAGATATATTTAGTAGTTGAAGTTTGTGGGAGGTAGGGTACAGAAAAACACACTTTGAGTACTCAGCTACCTTTTAGCCATCCTGAAAAATATTTTATACATTTATTGAGAATTAATGAAAACCTCTGCTAGTACTGGAAAGGTTCAGACTTTTTCTTTTTGGGGTTTTATTGAAAATTAATAATCTCACATTACCACTGAAGAGGGCATAACAAGGTGCTGTTACCACACAGAGAAGTATGGCTGTGTTTATGTCTCCATCCCAATAATTCGGCTAAGACTGACTGCAGGGTGTAGCTTTAGTCACTGCTTCTTATTAGCTGGTGACTATGTGGAACGGAGTGGGGGTTTAGGAACCTGTCTGGCTCCCAGATGGAGGACCGTGAGCTGTGTCGCAGCCAGCGATACTTATTTCTTGGATTCGGCATCACTTGCCGAGTTGCCTAGAGATGCATCTCCACAGAACACAAATGGATTGTCTATATCCAGCAGTTTCCAGTGACCGAGCAGAACAGGAATAGATGAGCAGTTGAGACTCTCAGGATTGTTGCAGAGTTATCCATCAGAGAGGTACTGGAGTGCGGGAGAGAAAATGGGTTTCCCGTTTTCTCTGGGAGAAGTTTTATGGTGCTAGCAGCAGGATGGTGCAGCAGGAGCCGCAGAGAAGGGGGGGGAGATGGAGAGAGGGAGAGAGAGACACACACAGAGAGAGAAAAGGCGGATCTTGGCGCGAACCTGTGTCTCCTCTCCTGGACTGCACTGTGTGAGCCAAGTCACCTAGCCTGCCGTCCTTGTTGGACTTCTTGACTGCACAGCAGCATCTGCCGTGAGGATGGAGAGGATGCTGTTCTTCAGGGGCACCTGCCAAAAATGACCGTTTCCCTCCTGGATTTACTCTTTTTTTCTGAAAATATCTAAAACGTGTGGAACCATCGCTGGGGGTTTCATTTTCTGGGCTGGGGATGGAGCTCAGGGCCTTGTGCATGCTAGGCAGGTGCCTCACCAGTGAGCTGCACCGCTGAACTCCATTGCATTGTCCTTTACAACAGCCTTCATTGTGTCCCCGGAATCATGAGGGAGAATGGATTGACTTAGAGTCACCATAAATAACGAGTGGGAAGCTGGGGCTTAGTGTTCACATCCTTTACACTCTTGGGTTTGATTGGCAGAAAAATAGATGTTCAGTGTGGCTGGGGGGACAGGCCCATAGAGCTGATTGATGAAGCCATCACTGCTTTTAGACTTTCATCACTGCCTTGCAAAACCTGTGCTCAACTTGAACTGTCTTACGCCCCAAGTTCTCTGTTAACTTTCCAAGGCTCTCTAATCAGTTGGCATTTCCTAACAGGACCTGGGTTTCATATTTAGGCTTTGAAGATCAGTGTTTGATCATTTTCTTTCATGTGTCCCCATCCCCATCCCCATTCCCCACCCCCATTCTGGGGGCTTGCTGAAGACGCAGACACCTAACTGTGTCTTCACTATTTTGGTAGTATTTGGACACGAGATTTCCCGTGAGCATTACATGAAGCAGTTTACTCCTGGGTTGTAGAGTATGTGCATCTTACACTTTGAAGGTAGATTTCTCTTAAGTCCTCACTTGCTCACCAATGCAGATTTGAAGCATCCTCCTATACAAATGTCTGCTTTGGTGCTGTTTGAAGAAGACACACTTGGCAGCCCCCTCGCCCCCCCAAATCCGGCCCCTTCACCTATGCCTGATTAAAGTTTGCTCAAGGGCTAGGTTGGCAGTCATAGGCACTGATGTGTGTCAGGTGCTCTGGTGCTTTGGTGCCAGGCTTCATGAAGTCATAGCTCCCTTCTAAGAGGTGTGTAATACGATGAAGACGGGTCTTAGCAAAAGTCATTCATTGTCCTGTGCCATAAAGTACCCTGTCAGATATCTCTAGGTTCTCTGGGTTAGGAGCCACACAGACCTGAACTGGGGGCTCTGCTCAGCGTGGCCTTTGGACCAGGTATTCATCTTTCCTGAACTTGATCTTGCATTCATCACAGGGGAAACTAATTCCTGCTCAACAGTAGTTGCAAGACCTTACTCTTTGCTCCCTCAAGCTATTGCCTGACATGAAGTAAATGCTTGATGATTACCCTCTGCTATTGTATTTGTCTATACATTTCCTTAAGCATGCGTCTTTTCAGCCTCTTCTGTGGGGCCAGCTCAGTGCCAGCCACTGAAACTCAGTATTAAGCTAGGTGATTTTATGATGGCTCTCACTGGTATTCCCACCTCAGTTGGAACCTGCTCATCTCTTTTGGGAGTAGGCGGCTCCCTCCAGGGCCCCATGTTCTGATGCTGTGGCTAAAGGAGTCTCCCCTCTCATGTGAAAGCAAGGTCCTGGGAGGCCAGGCCCATCAGCTGCTCCTAACAGTGGCTGAGCCCCCTCTGCAGCCCCAGCTGGCAAGTCATTGACATGACAGTAGATAATCACGACTATAGAGGGAATGACAGGAGTATGTCAGGAAGCCTTTGCTTTTGGCTTCTGCTGAAGCCTTTGTTATTTTGAACTACTGAATTAGAAAAATGCAAATCTGTCTCCAAGGGAGCACATGCATATCATACTATACATGATAATTCCAAGAAGTAGAATAGCAGAAAATCCAGGAACTGTTAAATAGCCCAGAAATCATCAATTTGAGTTTTGGACATATTTAAAAATGTCTAAAATCCAGATTCAGTGAGTTATTGGTAGATGCTTCTAGTAGTGTGATTTTTTTATGCCTTATTATTATTGATTATTATAAATGGGTTAATTTTTCCTATGGTAGAGTCCTGTAAGGTTGGCATACTGATTCACCTGTTTTAAAACTAGAAGCTGGCAGAGGGCAGTGACCAAGTGGCCAGGCTAACTAGGTCTCCCGATTCAGTATTTGGTGAGGCAGAAGAGGGGCATGATGGCGAGGAGCGGGCATGGTTTCACACTGGGATATTGATCAGGCTGCACCAGCAGAGCCTCACATGGGTGCTCTTTATTTTTTCTTATCTTTATTCCTAAGGCTAGTGCTAATTCGGCCCAAGGTTGGCTGTGGGCCCGGTATCTTTCGTTTAGTCCTTCCTCATGTCCCAGAGAGAAGTGGAGAAGACCTGGCTTGAGATGTGTTTACCAAGCAAGGACTGTTCTTAGAGTTCAGGATATCAGCCAGCTAATGCTAAAATATGCTTGTTGTTTTCTGCTGTAGTTTCCCTATGCTATTTTTCTTGAGGATCTTATGAGAAGATAGGATAGGGTTTGACATAGGAATCAGATAGCCCTGAGTCCTTTGGCCAGGTCTGATCTTAGCACTTCAGGTCACTAGGGATAACGTCCGTCTTATTCAACAGGAGATGAGACCATCTGAAAGAACTCCTAGTCCACATTTCACTTACTCATCTTGTAAATTTAAACTATTCAGTATCCAAGTTCCTTAATGAAGCTGCTGCTCCCCTGTCCCTGTGTGGCTGCACTAGCTTCCAAAGCCACTATAGCAAATGCCTTAAAACTATACAGATTTGTTATCCTACAGATACCAGGTCTGATACTCAAACTGAGGCTCACTGAGCTGAAACTGAGATGTTAACAAGTCTGCAGATGTTAGGGAGATAGCTGCTTTCTGACAGTGTCCAGCTTCTAGAGGCTACCCCAAGCCTTCGCTTGTGGGCCCTCCTTCCACCTTCGAAGCCAAGAATGGTCAGTGTAGATTTTATGATATCACGTCGTTGTGATGACCCTTTCCTCTTCGTTCTTGCAAGGCTCTCTTGGACGATATTAGACACATTCCATGTTCCAGAATGATCTTCCAACACAGAGACCTTAGCTGACTAACATTCTTTGTTAATAACAAAGTCCCACGTAAGATGTATGTTTGCATGCTCCAAGGGTTAGTATATCCATTTGGGAGACCCTACATTCTGCTGTAGCTTCCATGAAGACATGGGGATTGGTATCTTCACCTTAGTAGAAGAGAAAACTCAGACTTAGCAGTGTAAGGAAGTCTGCCAGGCTCGCACACGCATGACCTGCTTGCCTGCCTCATGTCCTGTGCCTTTCCTAGACTGTTGTTATTGAACATGAAGTGAGTCTTCCATGATATCAGGCACCACAAAGAAGGGCAAACGTTTCAATGCCAGGAAATCCTCTAGATTTCCAGTCAATTGGATTCGGTGAAGATCAAGGCTGGCACAGTGAGCTTTTAAAGTTGCTCATGAACCCCCTACCTTTTCTCTGGGTTAATCAGTCCAGGTGAGGAAATTGTGGTTGGCCATTTGCAACCGTACCGAGCACTTTATGCCAGGGCTGTGAGTAGCTCACCAAGCCTTCTGTTGACCTTTACTGTGCACACTAAGAAATTAATTAATTGAAGTAGAAATTATTTCTCTCTGCTCTGATGTCAATTAAATGGCATAGTTATACATTCAGGTGAGATTACGTATTTCCATTTGTTGTTCTTTAATTAAAGTTGCTATGGCAAAGGTTGAAGTTTTAATTAATGCTGGGCATTATCATATTAAGTTCAATTTAAACGTAATACGAGGTTGTTTTTCTCCCTGAATTAGTTTCCATAAAACAGTATTCTACTTTCATCATGAAGTCTCCATTTGACCTCAGCAGTTTGCTGTTGGTTGTTGCTGTGTTTAACTCTTTGAAGGAGAAGCAGGGCAGGTCTAGCCATGAGTAAAGATGGAAGGCTTTACTGGGAGAAGTTTTTCAAAGATGACCATGGGGAAAGACAGCAGGGTAGATGATGAGTACATGATAATGGGTGTGTGTGTTATTTACCCGTTTGTTGCTGTGATAAAACCACAACCAAGAGCAGCTTATAGAAGAAGAGTTCATTTTGACTTTCGGTTTCAGAAGGTCCACCTATAATGGACGGGGAGGTGTAACAGCAGGTGGCTGGAGCAGGAAGCTGAGAAATGGCTTCCTCAACTACAGGCAGGAAGCAGAGAATTAGAAGCAGGACAAGGCTTTACATTCACAGTTCCCACTCCCAATGATGTACTTCCTCCAGCAAGGCTTCACTTCCTAAAAGTTCTATAACCTCCTTAGACAGCACCACCAACTGGGGGATGCTGTATTCAAATACCCGAGCCTAGGGGGATATTTCTCAATCAGACCATCGTGGGAGGTTAAAAGGAAGCTTACTTAGACTCTTGGCTAGGAAAAACTATGCATTTGATGATTTGTCCATAGAAGAGCAGGGTCTCTGAGGTTCTTTGAAAATAAGCATTCACTTAAGAAATTGCCTTTTTGTAGAATGTTTTGTAACTTAAGAATTTGATGTCCATTCCTTTCCGGTCTCTCTGTTGGGGACTAACGTCATCCAGCCTTGTCTCTCCTCTATCTTGCTTCTGCTGTATGCTCTTAAGCATACCCAGGACCAGGGGACTGAAGAGAAAGGCGCTAAAGGTGGGAAGGGAAGTACAGTTAGCCTCCAGTACTTCAGTAGACAAGAAACTCTAGTTGTAGACCATGTGGATTCCACGGGCATGGGGTTGGTTCAGGAGAGGGCATGCATTGTAGCTGCACCTGACAGAAGGTGAAATTGAGTAATGCATGCCCCTGAGATTACCTGCCTCCCCCAAAATTTATTCAAGCAAACTCAACATCAGGACAAAACTCCTCGGAATGAACAATAAATAAATGGGTATGACAGCCTGAGCCATGCTCCTCAGTCCAGCTTCTGGCTGCCTCAGTAGAAGCCACCCTGAGATTTACTCAGCTCACAGAGGCATTGGAGAAATGGGACACTTTGAGCATCACTTGGTGTTCATGGCAGGGGGTGTGGAAAGGATTGTTTGTGAGGCTTCATAATTGAGAATAAAGGTAAGGAACAGGTGCAGGTGTTTGAGCCAGAGAGATCTTGAGAGAAGATGAGGGTGTCATACCACCCAGAAAGAAGCTGATGTAAATTGTGGCCACCATTTTTCTTTACTGTACAAAACTCAAGCTGGTTACGGCCTTGGCTTAAGGCAAATCCTACTCCATAGTCAGAAGCCTCTGTTTAAAAAGAGGTCACCGTGCCGGTATCGTTGGGAAGTGAGCTTAGCTTATGTTTCGGGTATTTGGCAATTTGGCACACATACGCAGAGTAGATGTGTGTTAGTGTTACTGCTATTACTTTTGTTATAGGAGTAAAACAGTGTTCATTGGCTTAATGACTGATCTGGACATGCGCTGTGGCAGCCATGGGACTGGGTCAGGGAGCAGCTTTCCATGGCAGGAGGCAGGATTAAAAGAGCAAGTGACAGAGTATTAAATGAACACTGTGACTTCCAAAGGCAAACAGAATGCAGAGAGAACTAGTTAAAGAGGAGGGGAGGAACAAGCCTTCCCTAGGAAGTTGATGTTGAGTTTCATTGGTCTAAGAATGAGATTAGGGAGGAAAGGCTATCCATAGGGAAAACAGGGGCAGGGGAAGGTGAAACCCAGCATCTCGCCACTGGGGCATGTACTGCTGGAACTGCATAGTCAGCAGGCTGCAAAAACACAAGCAGGGGAACGTTGGTGAGGGCGTCCACTGCTGTCTGAACCCAGCCCCATGCGGAGGCCCAACTCTGGCCTGGAGAGCTGCTCACCTAACACCAGGACTGCAGCTGGCTTCCTCTGGCTAGTGCTCGCATCTCCTGCTAAGAGATTAGTGTCCATTCTCCAACTTAGTGCTGCTTCTGATATAACTTTAGAAAGACTGTCTCTGCTGTCTCTGTTGTGACCTTAGGGTTTTTTGTTGTTTTTTTTTTTTTTTATCTTCTACCTTAAGTTTCACACTATCCCAATTAAAGCTTCTAAACACTTCCTGGAACATGTGCAAAATTTAATTAGTTCAATAAACAGTGACACTTCAGGATATGACCAGCTTTTTAATTTATCCTTCACTGGGAAACTCTCAGAGGAATTTATGCTCGTGACTTAGCTTCTCTTGAAAGGGGTTTGTGAAGGGAGCATCTGAATTCAAGAATTTGGAGGTAAAGGAGATTGACAGATCAACCACTGCTCTTTAGTGACTTTAAAAATATGCTATTGACAGATAACAACATGAAAGATTGATTTTAGCCACAATCCAGTTGGTCAAGGGGATTATGTTGCTCATTTCTCTCTGGCATTTAGAAGAGAATCAGCCAGGTATTAGTCTCTCTGCAAAGCCCTATTCAGTACATAAGAAAAGCATATTAAGTTCCCGAATCTCTACCCTAACAGCTGATATACCATCGCTGTTTTATTTCCATACTAAGGTAAGCTTGAGTGACTGTAGGTGCTGGCGACAAAATAAGGCCCTTTGTAGAGCCCACACGTTTGGACAGAAGGAGACACAGGAGTGCACCTATGTGCTATAAATGCTTGTTTTACCTGTCTGTGCCTGCAGGTGGTCTCAAGTGCCCTGTTTGCAGCTTTGTGTACGGTACCAAGTGGGAGTTCAACAGGCACATGAAGAACAAACATGGCTTGAAGGTGGTGGAGATCGACGGAGACCCCAAAGGCGAGGTAACACGTCAAGTGTGGTGTGATCTTGACATGTTGAAACACAGGTGACAGGTCTGGTGAGCCCAGGTGCTGGGCACAGTCTGCCCTGGAGAGCACAAATTTGTCCTTGGAAACATTTCAGATTATGGCTCTGGGTCCCTCTGGGTGTGATCTGAGTCACTGTGTGTGAACCTTATTCCGGGTTGAATTTGGGCTTTCCTGGGAATGTTGTCTTGACTTCTCGGGCTCATAAACGCTCTTTTAGATGTTGCACCCAACAGAGTGGAAAGCAAGCACCCTGTTGCTGTCCTCACTGGGAGAATTTCTCATTTCCTCGCTCCAGGTCCTTATTTTCCTCTGCCAAATGCTCCTGGTCCTACCCACTGTCTGTTTCCCTAGGAATTTGAGTGTGTCACCATTACGAGAGCCGTGAGGCACCCAACTTTCCCAATACCTGATGCCCCTGTCATGGACAGATGGCAGTCACTCAGGGCTAGGCTTCTCAGTGTCAGCGCTATTGACTCTTTGATCTGGAGGGCTATCCTGGACCCTGTAGGAAGTTTAGATACATTTCTGACCTTTTCCTACCATCTATCTACCAGTAGCATCTCCCTGCCTCTCTGGACCTCATTGAGACAATCAGTTGTTTCCAGCCCCTGCCAGGGTTCATCACTCTCTGGCAATGACAGTCACCTCCAGCAGACATGTGGACTCATAGGATACCTACTTATAAACAGTCAGAAATAAGGTCTTTGAAACAACTCATAGCCCATAAAAATAATGAAACATGGTGGCAGTATGGAGATCACTTTGGAACGTAAGGAAAGCATGGCTCCATAGAAGAATGTACACCATGAACTAGGGGGAGAATGGGATGTCATCGTCATGGGTGCAGAAAGGCTTTCGGCAGGGAGCATTGGTCACCTATTTTATGCCTTCAGTAGAACTCAGCGGGTACTCCCTGGGACGACAAAAATGGAGTGTCTTGGCCATAAGCCAGTGTCTGGTTTCATTTGGAGATACTAGAGGGTTTCCACTAAAGTCAGAAACAAGTAACTATGGAGACAGTGTGTTGCTGGATACTTTAAGGCCAAAGACAAAGAGCTGATGAGTGCTGCAGTCTGGTCAAAGTGCTTGTCACAGTGCTATGCTTAATCTCTGAAACTATTTCCTGTGTTTATTATAACCGAGCAAGTGTGGGAATATTCTGTTTATAAAGGGAATTGTGTTTTTACTGTTGGAAGATGTTATAGTTAGCAGAGGCCAAAGCTAGATGGAGCCTTGGTGCCAACTTGGAGTCAAAGAGTCACTAGGAATTCATGTGGTTTACTGTTACTATCATCATCATCATCATCATCATCATCTATATGTTGAAAATCCCTAATTAAAGGAAGAACTTCAGAATCCACAATGCTGTAAATTCCAAAAGCTTTTGAATATCAATGTACACCCCCCTCCCCCAACACACACACACACACACACACACACACACACACACACACACACACACACGGAAAATTCTACATCTGACCTCGTTTGGAATACTTAGGGGGAAACAATGGTTCGTATTCACTTCAAAGCCATCAGGGGTAGAGCCACAGCAAGATGCCACAATGTGTAATTCGTTTTCTGTATAAGCCTGATGGCCTGAGTTTGATCCCTGGAGCCCATATAAAATACAAGGAAAGAACCAACTTTGCAAAACTGTGCTCTGACATCAGAAATGTGCACTATGGCACATGCATACACAGTCTCCTCTCTCTCTCTCTCTCTCTCTCTCTCTCTCTCTCTCTCTCTCACACACACACACACACACACACACACACACACACACACACACACACAAAATCCACGAGCATGCCGTGGAGGATGTGGGGCCATAGGTGAAACAACTAATCTGAGTTGATAATTGTTTAAATCAGGCGATTGAATGAGATGTATGCGGAGATTTATAATACCCTCCCCTCTTTACCTGTGTGTATTTGAAACTTTTTATAAATTGCAACTAAAAAAGGGTGAGGTTTGGAATGACAGGTTTTGAACTTGTCTCTGTTTCTAGAAGCTGTTTGGCCTTGAGTCACTGTTGGCTCATTGTGGCCTCAGAATTCTCAGCCATAGGGTAGGCTGGTAGATTGGAAAGCTGGAAAGGGGACTACTGTGTGAAATGGTGGGGTTCGAGTGTGAAAGATTAAGTGCTTTGTGCTATTGGTGGTGATGGCGGCCTCACTGTCACATCACCATGGGTGGTGCCATGATTTTTCTCCTGAACCCTCAAGTTCCTGCTACAGAGTCTGTTGTCTAAAGAAACAGACATTGGAATACCAATTCATGACGGAAAACCATCCCATCCCAGTCAGTTACCTCCAGCAGATTCTAGGACTATTAGCAGAGCTATGACCCTCATGAAATAGTACACACAAAAATATGCACTTGCCTCTCTAAGTTAGGTCGTGAAGCAGCGAGGAAGCTGGACACAGGGTGGCCACCAGTAAAATAACACACTGGCTTCCTGGCAGTTTGAGTTGGTCACTTACCTCCTGGGAATGTACAGAAGAGGCATTATGGAATGTCACTGTTGCCTGGGTTCCCCAGAAGAGCAGCTCTCTCACAAGCTACAGCACATGGGTCCATAGTTGGCTGGAGTACTGCTTAATGCTACTCTAAAGGGGAAATGTTTTTTTTTTTTATTAATTTCTGCATTAATTGGATATTTTTTAGGTGTCTCCTTCATGTCAGGCAGGCCTATCCTAACTGCATTTGGTCAGCTAGCTGTGAAAGGACAATTAGATGCCACTCTGAAACTCTCTGTCAGTGACTGGTGGATGCTGATAGAGCATGACGTCGACTCTGATAAACTTTGGCCAAAGTCCACCTTTTGTTCTCTATTAGTGAGATTCATGGCCCACACCTTACAGTGTTGGTTGTGTTCCTTCCTAGAAAGAAATCTTTATAAACCTAATGCTGTGACTATGTGTTCTCTCTGCTTCTCCCCTGGAGGCAGGAGATTCTTTTGAACATTACTTCAGCCCCTCCTTCCCTCACATATCCTTGCATGACAGAATATGTCCTTCCATGTTCTTTGGGTAATGATTTGATGGGTATCAATAGCTGTGGTCCAGTAGGCTCTTACTGTATTGTAACAACAATGCGTTTTTTTTTTTTTTTTTCCTACTTTCTTTCATGGCTGTTTACCTCTGTTAGCTGCATGACCAGAGGCCTCTGTGTAAGGGGAAGATTAAACACAGTGTTGGTAGCAGTGGGAAGAGACACAACCCTGTAGAAATACATATTCAAATGTGTTCATCAGAAGCAGCATGCTTCACTTTGTACCATGAGCACGAGGAGCAAAAAGCTTCCACTCAAAGTAGCTTTACAAAGTCTTGACCCTCGAGAGAAAATGTTCTCTTTGGGAAATGCATTTGTTGGAGCAGATGGCTCTTGAGGAGAGCTATGCCAGTCAAGTGTGAAGTGCTGTTCTCCTGTGTGTGTTTATCTCATTCTGGGACTCTGGGGTTGCTGTTAATCTTTTTGGAAGGATGCTGAGACATGATGTTTCCATTTAGGCAGCGACAGAGACTCCCGAAGAGCCCTCCACCCAGTATCTCTACATCACAGAAGCTGAAGAAGATGCTCAGGGGACACAAGCCGCGGTGGCTGCTCTTCAGGACCTGAGATACACCTCCGAGAGTGGTGAGGGCACAGCTGGCTTGCTTTCTCACTTCAGTGCTGCTCTGAACATAATGAACAAACCAGGATGTCTGTCTCTGTAAATGCTTCAGAATGAGCCCTGCCAGGGTTGGGCCCTCATGGACCACACTAATTCCCAAGCAGCTTTCTGTGGGGGCAGCCTTGGCATTCTTACTTAACTGATTTGAGGGGTGACTGTCCACTGCAAACAGCTGGTGAGTGAGCGTCCTCCATTTAGGTAGCAGAGCTGGAGTCTGGTTCTTCTGACTTTCCTCCGGCAGTGCCTAACACTGCCTCCTGTTTCCTCATGGCCATCTATTCCATGGGGTCCAGAGTGTAGAGGCAGATGGGTCACCCCAGGAGTATCAGTGTACATCTGTGTTCTCAAGGTCACTCATCTGTCTCCATTCTTCCCCCAAAGCCAGACCATATTTTTAAGCCAGATGTTATGGTTTTGAATTCTTTGGTCCGTTTATAAACTGGAGACTACTTGGAAGTGGTTTTCCCCAAAGCTCTGGGAATACATATCAGAGCAGGGTTAACGGGGAAAGCCTTAGGTGAGAACAAATGGGCATGGGAGATACCAGGAGGAAACTGCTCCTGCTCTGACATGAAAT
The DNA here is from genome assembly GCF_003668045.3 of Cricetulus griseus. Lineage (NCBI taxonomy): Eukaryota > Metazoa > Chordata > Mammalia > Rodentia > Cricetidae > Cricetulus > Cricetulus griseus. The sequence goes on from NC_048603.1 coordinate 20,609,039, forward strand.
CCTTAATTTCTAGTCTTAAAACTCCATCCAAACTCACATGGGCATCCGTTTCCAAGCAATTAACCACTGCTTCCTGCCAAGCTAGAGGGAACGGGGGTCACAGCACCTCTACTTCTGCAGAGTCAAGGCCATTCTGTTAGGCAAAACTCCCAGCACTGAGTCCTTGTTTGAATTTGGGTTTCTCTCTCAGTGGTCAGTGATGTCTTTATATCCCATGAGCACATGAGCACTGGCCCTCAGTGTGTTCCCGTGGAGCATCCATGAGCGCATGCCCACTGGCCCTCAGTGTGTTCCCATGGAGCATCCATGAGCGCATGCCCACTGGCCCTCAGTGTGTTCCCGTGGAGCATCCATGAGCACATGAGCACTGGCCCTCAGTGTGTTCCCATGGAGCATCCATGAGCACATGAGCACAGTGTGTTCCCATGGAGCATCCATGAGCACATGAGCACTGGCCCTCAGTGTGTTCCCATGGAGCATCCATGAGCACATGAGCACTGGCCCTCAGTGTGTTCCCGTGGAGCATCCATGAGCGCATGAGCACTGGCCCTCAGTGTGTTCCCATGGAGCATCCATGAGCACATGAGCACAGTGTGTTCCCATGGAGCATCCATGAGCACATGAGCACTGGCCCTCAGTGTGTTCCCATGGAGCATCCATGAGCACATGAGCACAGTGTGTTCCCATGGAGCATCCATGAGCACATGAACACTGGCCCTCAGTGTGTTCCCATGGAGCATCCATGAGCACATGAGCACTGGCCCTCAGTGTGTTCCCATGGAGCATCCATGAGCACATGAGCACAGTGTGTTCCCATGGAGCATCCATGAGCACATGAGCACTGGCCCTCAGTGTGTTCCCATGGAGCATCCATGAGCACATGAACACTGGCCCTCAGTGTGTTTCCGTGGAGCATCCATGAGCACATGCCCACTGGTCCTCAGTGTGTTCCCATGGAGCATCCATGAGCACATGCCCACTGGCCCTCAGTGTGTTCCCGTGGAGCATCCATGAGCACATGCCCACTGGCCCTCAGTGTGTTCCCATGGAGCATCCATGAGCACATGAGCACAGTGTGTTCCCATGGAGCATCCATGAGCACATGAGCACTGGCCCTCAGTGTGTTCCCATGGAGCATCCATGAGCACATGAGCACAGTGTGTTCCCATGGAGCATCCATGAGCACATGAGCACAGTGTGTTCCCATGGAGCATCCATGAGCACATGAGCACTGGCCCTCAGTGTGTTCCCGTGGAGCATCCATGAGCACATGAACACTGGCCCTCAGTGTGTTCCCGTGGAGCATCCATGAGCACATGAGCACTGGCCCTCAGTGTGTTCCCATGGAGCATCCATGAGCACATTAGCACTGGCCCTCAGTGTGTTCCCGTGGAGCATCCATGAGCACATGAGCACTGGCCCTCAGTGTGTTCCCATGGAGCATCCATGAGCACATGAACACTGGCCCTCAGTGTGTTCCCATGGAGCATCCATGAGCACTGGCCCACAGTGTGTTCCCATGGAGCATCCATGAGCACATGAGCACTGGCCCTCAGTGTGTTCCCATGGAGCATCCATGAGCACATGAGCACTGGCCCTCAGTGTGTTCCCATGGAGCATCCATGAGCACATGAACACAGTGTGTTCCCATGGAGCATCCATGAGCACATGAGCACTGGCCCTCAGTGTGTTTCCGTGGAGCATCCATGAGCACATGAGCTTCCCATGGAGCTTCAGACACTGTTCCACCTTGGTATCTCAGCAGACCAGACCTCCTACTTTGCCTACTGGCTGCCTACTTGTCTTGTTTCTTGCTTCTAGGCTGTGCTGCCCAGGCCAGATTCTGCAGGTATCAGCATAGGCTGCATTTCTTATCTGTATACTCCAGTGTGCTCTAGGATATGGTGGGGTCCCCCTCATGGAACTGCCTAGCTAACCCCACCTTCACCACTTAGATTGCATGCCATTCTGTCCCCTAACGGCCCTTCAATGCCATGTGTTATGATGATTTGCCTACATATTGGTCTCAGCAGCCTGTCAGCCCAGGAAGGATGGAAGGGGGTGGGATTATTACTTCATCTGCATTCCCACTGGGGACCACAGCTCCTGGCTGACTAATGGTTGGACTGGATAATGACCGGGGAGGGAGTAGAGGAGGAATTAAAATCTAACTTCAGTGACTCACCAAAGTAAACATTTTAGTCTTTGTAATTTAGAGAGGTTAGCTGCAAGGCACATCTGCGTCATCTCCCAGGTACAGGTGTATTGTGGGAAAGGGAATGTGGCTGGTACATTGTGAATATCTGTAGGCCACCCCCTCCATCTTAGGCTATGTTCTACCTACAACATCGATCCTGTCAAGGTCTCCTTCTCCAGTCTCTCCTTGGTTGTTTCATGTTGGCTCCTGGTTACAAAAAGCTTGCCTGTGAGGGTGTAAACACTTGATGACATGATGAAGCACAGAAACCAAACAGTAATTTCCACTGTAGTGAATTCACTGTAGTGAGGGTGTGTGCAGGAGGATTACAGATGGGCAGCAGATGGCGAGAGAGAGAGAGAGAGAGAGAGAGAGAGAGAGAGAGAGAGAGAGAGAGAGAGAGAGAGAACAGGAAGGGTGTGCCAGGCTGCTGCCCTGATGGTGTGCATCCCTGTCTTTAGACAAGATTAAAATGAAAGCGGGCTTAAGTTGGTTTGTAGTTCACAAGCCCACTGGCTGAATAAGTGAGACATTCTAGGGTGTTCTGCCTGCCACTTGGCGTACTTTCACTGCCCATCTACCGTGCCCTCGGGAGAAACCAGCTCTGCATGTGACCATGTCAGCTGGTAATCTTGGTTATGACACTAAAGGGCAGCTTGTGTAACCACATCAATATTCAGTTCATCTGGGTTTTAGTGCCATGTTTGTGATGACATTGCCCAATGACCTGGGGAAAATCTCTGCTTTTTGTACCCAAGAGACTGACAAATCAAAGAAAAAATGGGGATCATATCATCATGATATCTCTTACGGTTCCAGTCAGGCCTTGAGAAGTTCTTGCAGGAAAAGTTTAGTGGACTAGAAAGTACCAAACAAGTTATTTCTCTCGTCTGTGTAAGTGATTTCTGAGACCTCACCAGCTATAGAATAGGTGTCATCCCACAGTCTTTACATCTGTGGGCCAGTTGGCGCTGGCTGCCATTCAGTGCAGAGAGCCTAATGGTGTCCTCTTGCTTCTTTCCCATAGGTGATCGGCTTGATCCCACAGCTGTGAACATCCTGCAGCAGATCATTGAGTTGGGTTCAGAGACCCATGATGCCACTGCCGTGGCCTCAGTGGTTGCTATGGCGCCCGGGACTGTAACTGTTGTGAAACAGGTGAGGTCCTTCTGCTCACAAGTATTTGTCTTCTCAGGCTACTGTCCATCTTCCCACTTTTGTTTTCAGGACTTTAGCTTGCCTAGGGTAGAATTTGAAATGAAATTGGTTCGTGAAAGAATTTTAAATATTGATTATAGAAATCTGCATGCTGTGTGTTCTTTTGTGAATCACTGGGTATTTATTGGGCATTTGACATTGTCCATCACTGTTGTGGTGCTGGAGTCAGTGCCTGCCATCAAGGTGGCTACTATTTGTGGAAAGGAACTGAACCAGGAATAAAGTAGCATGCCATGAAGGATGTAAAATGGTGAGTAAACACGGAGCTAGTGCTTATATCATGGGCCGAGGGCTGTTGTGACAAAGGGTTGTTGGGGAAGATGTCTCTGAAATTTGAGGAGAAACTTAGAAGAGGTGTGAGCTACTGGTGATATCCAAACTTTATTGTGAAGTTTGTACTGAAATAAGAACGAAACATGAGACATTTAACTTCAAGGGGAAAAAACAATAAATTTTCTTTGCACTAACAGAGACAGTTCTTAGAATGGCTCTCATGAATGCTCTCCTGAGTCATGTGTCCTAGCTACCTGCCTTTCAAGTTAAGAGTAGAGCTCTCACTGTTGTCTCTATGACTATACTCAGCGGGTACTCAGTGTACAAAGCAAAGCATGAAAAGTTCGTGCCACAGAATTCTCTGGGGCAGTAGGAACTTACAATTTAACATGGATTTCTTGATCTGTGGACAAGACTTGCCCTGTAGTGGAGTGTTCGAATTGGGTGTCCTGAAACTCTTACTCCACAGTGAAGTTTTCCTCCAGGTCTTGGACAGAAGTTCGATACCAGAAAGATGGATGCTTAATTTCTACAGTGTCCTATTTGCAAATATACATTCCCAACTTTTTACTTGGTATTTGCTAGGTTGAAGGCCCCAGTTTGTCTTCTGGAAGTCCTCACTTGTATCCTGACATATAGAATCTTGAAGAAGATCTGGTACTAACTGGTATAGGGTCTAACAAGGGCAGTATTGGGAGGACTTTGTTTGGTTAATATGTGTAAATGCTGGAGAATTCAAAAGGTGTAGCTTATTGTCATCTTTATTTTCTTTTTGGTGGTAAATATTGATTGGCTGCTATTCAGGGATGTGATTGATTGAATGTCAAAGTCAGTGCCACCATACATGTAGCTATGAGTTTAAATGTGCTCTGTTCCTTAGACTGACAGCCCAGGAGAGGATAAGGCAGGTAAGTATCCATCCAACCTGTGTAAGCAAGTAAAAATGTTCTCAGGAAGAGGAAACAGTGGTGCCCCTGGGGGAGTCTTTTCTTCAACCCAGAGCTGCAAGTGGAACTGTGAACATAATCACTGAGGGACTGGGTTTTGGAAATGTTCCCAAGAATGTGTGTGGCACAGTCATCATCTCGAGTGCCTGACTGAGCCTCTCTCTTGGTAGCTGTGGCACATAATGGGCAGAAGACTAGGTGATGGATGGATGGGTGGATGGATGGATGGGTGGATGGATGAAGGATGGATGGATGAAGGATGAATGGATGGATAGATGGATGGATGGATGGATGGATGGGTGGATGGATGGGTGGATGAATGGATGGATAAAGGATGGATGGATGGATCGATGGTCAGTCAATCGAATAGACATTAATCTGTCCACACCTGTAGCAGAGGAACTGAAGCATCTCAAGCTCTTGCAGGTGAAAGAATGGTTATTCGCTGAATAAATTATCTCATCATTTACATTTAATTTGACTGTCTTTATTGGATGGATTGAATTAAACAATTAAACATTGAAACTTTTCAGTCAGGAAATTACATGTCCTGATGAGACTGCTGAACCAGTGGTGAAGTCCTATAATACCCATTTGGGAAGCATATCCTTCCCTCCTATTATGTGAAGAGCACAGGGCCTCAGTAGTGAAGACTTCTCTTGCTCTAAACACAAACCACTACACAAAGAAGTTGCCCAATAAATACTGAATAGTTTCCTTTAGTTTCATGTTTTGATTCTCCAATCACCTCCTGTTAATAAGTACTCAAGAGAAGAAAACAAGGATGTGTCATAAAAACACATGAGGAAATACAACAACGAATGTTTTAAGTTACTGTTGCATACCATAATTTTATGTATTTTAAAACAGAATTATCTGTTTTATGTGCATATTCTACAGGGCCCAAGTAGATTTTAGGTCTTTTGATGGATTCATTTTCTATGTGTGTATGGTATATGTATGCGCACCCATGTGTTTGTGTGTGTGTGGGTGTGCCCATGCATGTACCTGTGGAGACTAGAGATTGATACTGAATGGCCTCCTCCATTATTCTCCACCTTTTTAGTACTGGGTCTCTCACTGAATCTCAATTCTATGATTGGCTTGACTGGTTGACCAGCAAGCCCCTGGGAACCTCTGAGATACACCTCCAAGCGCTGGGATTGCAGGCATGCACTGCCATTTCCTTCTCTTTATGTGGTACTTAGAAAGTGATTTTTATTGTGGCTCATGGTTTCAAAGGTTTCGCTCTGTGCAGTTTTAGCCACATCACTTAGGCCAAGAGTGCATGATGAAGCAAGCAGAGCTGCTCACTCAGTGGCACTTGAGATACAACGTGAGAGAGGGAGGGGCTGGGGCCCCAGATATTCAATTTCAGGATCTGCCTCTATGATCTCACTCTTTCCTTCCAGAACCTATCCTATGGGCCAAGTCTTCAAGGCACGAGTCTTTGGAGACATTCCAAAGTATAGCAATAATTAAAAGTGATGAATCCCCAATTCTCAAGCTTGCTGCACCCACTGTCACCATCCATCCAGCCTGTGTGTGCTAAGAGAAGCTGCTCTGCAGAAGGGCCTTCCAAGTGTAGCCCCAGGCCTGAGAGTCTCATGCCCTGGAAGACTCTTGCAAAGAAAGCCCAGCCAGGCTGGGATATATGGGAGAGGATTTAGATGAAGCTTTGCAGTGAGTTGTCAACGACGATTTTAAAGAAAGCATTCTCTTCTATCTTATTATAATCATGTATCAAGCAGCCTGGCCCAAGAGCCCTCCATGGTATAGAGGATATCTGCCAGTTGAAGTGCCTTAAGACTCCAGATGAGGCCTCTCCTCTTCCCTTGACCTCCAAACAAGCTAAGCAAAGTCCCATGCACTTTCTTTTCCTTTGTTGTCCCTTTAAGTGCAAATAACATGAAATCATGGAGTTTGATGGTTGTGTTTGTGCAGGGCACATTTTGACATGCACCGGAAGCAATTTCCTCTGAGGTTCAAAGCAGACAGGGACTGGAGATGAGTGATAAGGCCCCAGCAGGCCTGGCCTTCCTGTCCTTTCCTTTTCCCTTCTCAGGCTAGGTTGACTTCATGTCGCTCTGGCGTGTGTACCACAGCTAACAGCTGCTTCTTCCTCTGGCGCTGTTAACAAAACCCTGGCATCTCTGTTCTATCACACACAGTCCCATCACTGTGGTTCGTCTAAGGGATTCTTCATAGAAGACTAAGGACACATGAATATGCATATTTGTGTATGTGTGTGCATGTGTACATTTGGACAGAGGTCAGTGCGTGTCACAGGAACAGAGAGTAAACTCTTGCTGGGATCAGGGGGTCTAATACTCGATGCTGAGGATTCCAGCAGCCGCCTCCAAGCCACGTTTTACTGTTTAATTCCCAGCTCTTCTGTTTGCACTATTGGTTTGCTTTGCTCTTTGAGACAAGGCTTCACTTTCTAGCCCTGACCTGTGAGGACCTTGTTCTGATCCTCCTGGCTGTCACTCTCTTGATGGCTTGCACTCTCAACTCTTTGTGAAAAACAAAGTCTCCTCAAAGTTCTCCCTCTTGCACCCCTCACAGCCCTCTCTGTGACAGACTTCTCACCTCATGGTTTGGTTTTTGTTGGTGGATGAGCTTCGGCTCCCACCTCAGGAAATTTGCCATAAAATTGACTTGATCCCAAGCCCCTGCCAACTTTGATTCTCTTGGGTTCCTAATATTCAAGCAGGCAGCCTCCTAGGGCACACGCGTGTCGCCCCTTCCTCACAGAGCATGTGTTCTGCTGTTGCTGATCCGTGAGCTTCAGCATGGAGATGGACAGAACACTCTGCATCGCACCCTCCCTTGTCACCTAGTGCCTGCCACCTTTGTCCTCTGCAGGCCTTCCTTGGCTCTCCCCCAGCCTTTCAAACCTTTCCTTTTTCTTCTTCCTAAATGAAATTTCTTCCCAATGACTTCCCTCTCAAAGCTCTTTTATTACTTGCTGAGCCCTCTCATGTCTTGGCAGATGCTGAAAAGTCCATGTCTCTGTAAAAATCTTAGAAGCAGAAATAAGTCCCATGACACATCTCTGGACATATGAGACACGGTCTGCAGAAGTCAAACAAAGGCTTTGTTTCTTCGTTATGGTGCCTCCCCCCCCCCTGCATATATCCCACCTTTAGAGCTGAGGATGCCAGTCTCCTGAGAATTGCCCCTTTCTTCCTTTTTTTGTAAGCCCCAACTTTCCTACTGTTGTCCACTACAAGCTGTAGAATCCCACTTGAGGTTTTGGGGGTTTTGTTTTGGTTTGGTTTGGTTTTTCTTTGAGACAGGGTTTCTCTGTGGCTTTGGAGGTTGTCCTGGAACTCGCTCTGTAGACCAGGCTGGCCTCAAACTCAGAGATCTGCCTGCCTCTGCCTCTTGAGTGCTGGGGTTAAAGGCGGTTTTGATACTGACATTAATTACAGTTTTGGTGGGGGAGGTCCTTCTATGTAGATGTTTCTCTTATTGGTTGATGAATAAAACACTGGCCAATGAGGCAGAAGATAGGTGGGCTAGGACAAGGAGAATTCTGGGAAAGGTAGGCAGAGGGAGCCCGCCAAAGCAGTCGCCATGTAGGCCGTCAAAGGAGTAACAGGTCCTAACCCTTCTCTGGTAAGATAAGACCACGTGGAAATACTTAGATTAATAGAAAGGGGTTAATAATTAAGACAGAGCTAGCCAGTAAGAAGCCCTCTTCATCAGCCAACAGTTTATAACCACCATATCATCTGTGTGTTCATTTGGGGGCTGGAAGCAGCAGTGGGACTTGGCGGGACAAGAGGAAAACTGCACCGTTAGCTTCATAGCTGTTTGCTGTTCCTCCTCCTCGATGGGTTTTGTTTAGTTCTGTCCCTCCTCTCAGCATCTGTACTCTGGGAAAGATTGTGGCTGGTTGAAGTCACTTGGTCTATTTCAGGTGTAGGGCTGAGGCCAGAGCTGTTCCACCCTGATGGGAGGAAATAAAAGATAAGATGCAGTGTGGCCTCTCTTGGGTTTGTCCCCACACAGTACAACTGTGGGTTAGCCCTTGCTCCAAATTCCCACTGAGCCAGTAGCCTCCATCCTGGCCACAGGAATCCCCCACAGTGGAAAGAAACTATCCACTTCTTACCCCTTCCCCCCTTCTTTGTTTCCCTTGTCAATCCGAGCCTGGGAACCACCTTGCTTCTCCTACCCTCTCTATGTCACCTACCAGCATGTTCTTCAAGTGCCACTGTACAGGATGCCTTGAAAACTACCTTCATCTATGGCCACTGTCTGTGTCTCCCCACTCTTCAAACTGTGCTCTCCAGGGCTAGTAGCAATGGCATTGGGAAGCTTATTACATTTATAGGCATCAGTCTTGCCGCAGACCCATTGATTTCACTATGTACCTCTCCAGCGCTTACAACTCTCCTGATAACCTAGGGCTGCCCATAAACTTAGACAGGAACCTCACTGTGTTCCGGCTGATCCCATGGCCACCCGCCCTCTTAAGCCCAGCCCCCATCCCCTGCTTAGTTCCCACCATCCTAATCCGGTGCCTTCTCTTCCTCTTTTGTAGAATTGATTCCTACCTAGAGGTGTGTGTGTGTGTGTGTGTGTGTGTGTGTGTGTGTGTGTGTGTGTGTGTGTGTGTGTGTGTGTGTGTGCATCTGATGTAGGAATGGCCCTGGATGAGTGTTTGCATGTCTTGGCCTCTTCTTGGTGGTGAGCGTTCAGGAAGCCCTTAGTGGGCCTCTCAATCCACAAGGTGCTGTCCTCTAGTGCCTGCCAATGTTAGTGATTCTTTGTTATTGCCTGACATTGTAGATTCTAAAGAAGGAAGCTTGGCCACTGAGGCCTAATCTGATCCACAGACATCTCTACTTAGTGGCAGCCACCTGTACAGTTTGAATTGTCAGTGGCAGGGAGGGAGTGCTGGGGTGTTTTAAGCTACTACCTTTCCAATAATTTCTTAGGCAATATAGATGATGGATCAAATCTGAACCAAATAGATCAGACCTGTGTGCAGTACTCTGCCATATAGGGCCATGGTCAGAGAATAGACTGAAGGCATTGGCAGATTTCCTGCTTTTCCAGGAAGGGCTTCAGGCTGGAAGAGCCCTCAGTTTGCTCTCTGTCCCTCTGCCCTAACTCTAACTAGAAAGGAGGAGAGTGAGTGGCAGTGACTACCCCCACAAGAAGACCCCTCCTGCAAGAAGCTCTCCTCCTTTCTGGGCAGGAGTGAAGTATGGGAAGGTAGCAGTACCCTCTTCCCTACCCAGTTCTTAGAGACTTTGCCCAAACCATAACCTAGTATGGTTCTGTGCACGCTTCGTTCTTATCACATTGGAGGTCTAACGGTAGGTGGAGTTTGGTCTCCCTGGGCTGTCAAGCACCCAACTCAGGGCCTGGTGCATTTCACAGGCATCATAAGTATTTATAATCATGAAAGTGAGCTCAGACCCAAGCAAGGATGCTGAGCTAACAGGGCTCTAGTGCCTTCACTGAGCAGACTTAGCATCTCCAGGCAGGCTGTGGGTGCCTTGCTGTGTGGAAAGCGTAAAGGCATGCCTTCCACAGAGTCTGTGACCTGGGTGTCAACCTTGGGAGTGTCACAGTGGATGGGTCTCCCTTGACATAACCATCAGTGGAACAAACGCCTAGATGGGAGATGTAAATGCCCTGGTTTGAACCTCAGATCTGTCACTGCACAGCCCATGACCTTGGACAAAGTACTTCTCATTGAACTTCAGTTTCCTCCTCTGTAATATGTTAAAATAATAGAATCTCCCCAGTGGGGCCATTGAATAGATTATGTAAATGAAACAGTCAGCCCTGTGCTAGTACATGTTCAGTATTTTAGCCCTTGGCACTACAGACATAGCATAGCTCCTTAACTCTTTCCTATTTGTGTAGAGTTCAAGTATGCATGTTTCTCTTCAGTTGATTCTGTTCAGCAGGCAGCAAGAATTATCTAGGCCCCATCCTGGGAGTCCCAGAAAGGTAAAATAGTTAAAAAGGACACTTTTTCCTTGTTAGTTGTTTTGTGTCGCTAGGTATTGAAACCAGAGCCCCGCCCTGGCTAAGCAAGCATGCTATCATGAAACTGCCTCTCCAGTCCCACCCCTTTCTTAGGAGAGGTTGTTGTGTGCCTCATCCTGGAAGATAAACAATTACATTACCTCAGTTAACACACACCTATGGGCCCCTGTACAATCTTGTTGAGTCAATTTGAGTCATTTCCACAAAGTCAGCCCTTCCTGGGAGAGGCCATTATGGAAGGAATGTTTGTATCTCCCAGAATGCATATGTTACACTTTAACCCCAAATGAGATTGTGGCATTAGAAAGTAGGGCTTCAACTGTGTCATGGAGATGGGACACTCAATGAGTGGGACTAATGTCATTAAATAGAGCTCAAAAACTAGTTCACACTCCTTCACAACCATGAGATTACATGAAGTCAGCGCTGTGTGGTGACCAGGTTCCTCCCTAGACCCCAGCCGTATTGGGACCTTGATATCATATTTCATTGTCTGTTCTCTCAGAACTGAGAAAACTACACCCCTACAGTTCATAGGCCACTTGGTCTAAGATGCTCTGTTACAGCAGCCCAAGCTAAGAAAGAGGTTGATTTGATGTGACTGATGGTGAGGGGTGTAAGCCGGAGTAAAAAGGAGAGGGCCGGGGACATTGAGCAAGAAGGTGGGTGCATCGACCTGAGAGTTAGAGCACTCTTCTCTCATAGAAACAGCCAAGAGAGGTAGGCCTGTGCACTTGGTGAGTGGGAGCAAAAACAAACTCTTTCTGGAGTGCTCTTGGTCATGGAATTGGATACACCTGCTGAAAAATTAGAATCCTCAGGACATCAGGACAAAAGTCCTGTCCAAGGCCTTGTTCCATCCCCTCCCCACCAGACTGAGAAAATGGTGGACAATGAGAAAGAACAGAGTTTGGAAGCCTGGGTGACTGGAAATTTAGGTGGGTAGGGTGGAGATCTTTTCTCTTGAGAAATATGAAACCATTGATTAGGGTTGCTATTAGAGGCAGAGACTTCCTGCGCTCTATGTATGGAATCTTTAACCTGGAGAGGCCCTGGGCAGTGACGTGCACTCTTGAAGTACAAGCCTCTCCCCCTGACTGTGACCACTCTGCCATTCGTTTCAGTGGGGCCTTTAAGATGCCTCTCTGCTAGCACAGTTCACTGTTTATTGGGCACGCAGTGTGAAACAGGTACTACATACTCATCCTACAGAGAGGCATGCGCCAAGTGTTCAGGGTTGGTTCATGTGTTGGAACCTGGTCTTTGGGGCATGGGACCAGTTGTGGGCTCTTTCTCCTGAAGGGATGGCACCTCACAGTAACTGTGTTCTACTCTTTACCTACTCTCTCTGAGACACCTTGCTGCTCTCCTGACTGCTTATAGCTCACAAGACATGGGTCTCCTTTTTTTTTTTTTTAATCCCCTCAGGCAAGTGGTTGTTGGGGGGGGGAACTAAATGGGACTGAGAGTCTAAGTTATGGAGAGGGTGAGATGTTCAGTTAATGAAACGTCTGTTTGCTGTGCAGTAAGTTGATCCGTTCAATATAGAAACCATTGGTCCTCGTCTCATGACTCAGTCCAGGAAGAATCCTGCCTATCATTTTCCTCTTCCTTTCAGCAAACTCTTTCTCAAAAGACAGTTGGCCCTTTCCATTCAGATTGGGTCAGGAAACTTGAATGGGCAAACTTATGTAAACACGAGACATCTACCTGTCCTGTGCCTTCACAGACAGGACACAGCTGTGGTTCTGTGCTCACCACGGGTTCTAGCATCTCATACCCTGGAAACTGCTGTAGAGACCCGGAACAGATGTCAGTGAGCAACTGTGCCAACTTGTCTTGGGACTGTATCTGAGATATGTGTTCCCAGAAAAGAGAAGTACTAGCTGCCTGTGTACAACCAGGAGAAAAATGGCAAGCAGAGGAGGTAATGCACCGTCTCCCTTGTGAAGGATGGTTGCCTGGCGTAGAGTGAGTCACGGTCTTCTTCCTTCCTTGCATTCTTTCCCTTTTAAAAGGTTTTCAATCTTCAGTGATGCCTGGAATGGCTTCTTCCTGCCTGTGAATATTTTTGTTTTCTACAAGTTTCTACAAGTTTCCCACAGATAGCATCACCCCATTTTGGTCTTGTATATAAATACATAGTTCCAGAGTTAGAAATTTATGATGTTTTCCCACAAAGCCCATTCATTTACCCTTTCTCTTGCCCCAACAAATTTGGGGTTGCATTTATAATTTCTCTGTTTCCAATACATGGGATTCCACTCCTGAGCCAGGTTGTCACAGGGAATGTGCCTGCTGTGACTCCCATGAAGCAGATCTGCCTCTCTCCTGAGAGCATGGGGGAAGCAATGGCATGGCGATGACACAAACAGTGTGACAAACATAACTGCTGGGAGGAGGGTACTCCTTTCCCCAGCCACAATGTGCATGGGCTATGCCACATCCAAGGATGCTGCAAGCTTTGTTGTCATTCTCACTGTTTGGCTATGTTGAGTTCGGTCTGGGAAATAATAGCTCTGGCTGTCCTGGGAGTCAGGGTGTTTTGAGGTGAAGGACCTTAGATGATGCTGGTTCTTTGGATGAAATCATTCATTCCATCTTTTCCTTCTGTCTTGAAGAGTATGTAGGAACAGCTGAGCCCCAGGACACAAGTCAGGCAGTGAGGTGATGATAACATAGTGGCTCTGAGGACATCAGCCCCAGGCCCAGTTTGTTCTTCTAGTGACATGCCAAACTAGCTAGTAACTAGAAGATCTATCTGGCTGCTGGGGAGGGCTGACAATTGACAGCTCACAGGTTCACCAGCCCACGGACCCAGAGTTCTCATTGAATGGTAGCTGCTTTGTCCCATTGATTTTACTACCCCAGAAACCCAAGCATATATTGAAAGACCCTCGGACCGAGGAGTCTCTACAAATCGGACGATCCCCCCCAAAACACTCAATGTCCAGTCCAGCTGATGCAAAAACAAGAGGTAAGTTTATTATGGGACGTTTGCGCAAACGGGCTTCCCAGTCCGACAGACAAAGAAGAAGCCCTGTTCCTCTAAAGCAGGCTCCTTTTATAGGAGAAAAAACCATAGGCTTTTAGGGGTTTGGGTACGTGACCAGAGTCACAGATCCTTTGGAGATCTCTTATCTTTGGGGCCGGATGGTCTCCTGGCTCAGTGGGATAGTCTGTTTCTATCTTCATGACCCTAGGTCAGGGTGGCCCTCTAGGAATTCTTGGTATTCAGTTAGGTTGTCTTGTGGCCTTGTAAGGGAGTTATATCTGCCAGCTAAGAAATTCCAGGGGCTTGGGTCATTGTGACTTTGGTTAGGTTTTAAGTCAGGTCTCCCTGTTCTTAGGGTGAGAGGATTGTTTTTCTTCTTAGTTATTTCTTTGTTAATTCTAAAGTCCTTCAATATGACAAAAAAGAAACAAGCAGTCTAGTGTTCTAACTATACTAAGGCAAAGTAAATGGACCAAGTCACCATAAAACAATGAGAAATCCTCACTCACAACTACACAAAGACACAGAGGTCAGCAGAATGGTAGTTTCTCCGTAGATATGGAACCTGCTTGTGTGCGTCTGCTTCTACTTACTTGCAAAGCAATTCTGACTTGACTCCGTTTAAGATGGGCAGCTGGCTGTCTTGTCCTTAACCTCTGTAAGAGGGCATAGAGAACGAAGCTAGAGCCAGAGAGGTGACATCATGAGAAAGTCACCCCCTCCCCACACTCTTAAATCTGAAAGTAGAAGAAGGCTTTGAGCCAAACAGGCTAGGTGGCCTTGAGACTCCAAGGAAGTGTTGATGTGTGGTTGTCAACTCACTGAGACCAACTCCAGAGTTCTGAGCCCCCACACGGAATACTATTCTGAGTTGTTTCAAATGTCTTTCTTACCACTGGAGCAAAGTCCACCATGGGTACAGCAGCTACCAGCAAGGCTGAGGAAAGATGAGTTCTGGGGCCAGTGTGCTAACGAGAGAGGGAAAGCCTCTGTATTTAGGAAGTGAATAGGAAAGTTTCTGCTCTCCTAGCTTCCAAGTGACTGGTTGGCATCCAGCTGGATGTGTCTAGTAAGTGTAAGCTTCACACTTGGATTTCACGTGAGAGGTCTGGGTTAGACGTCCCTAAGCCTAAAGACAATATCTGAAGTCATGAGACCAAGAAGACAGAGGACAGATGTGGACAGAGCCCATATGCAAGCTGGGTACTGAGCACCACGTGCAGAGGAGGAGAAAGGGACAGTAAAGAGGGACATTGGCAGAAGGCGATGAGCGGCCCAGTGAGGGAAGAGACCAGAGAGAAGAGACCAGAGAGGCCTGGTGCTGCCAGCATCTGGGTAGGATGCAGACGGAGGGAAACAGAAGGTGGAGGTCCCGGGCAGGCAGGCCACGAGAGCCTTCCTGGAATGGGTGGGGAGGAAATGGAGTTTGACAATGGGGAAAGATTCCACTGTGACCTCCTCCCTCCTGTACCCATTTGTGTACTATGGCCTCATTTGCCTTTAATGAATTCTAGCCCGACCCTGACCTCTGCTCTTTTCCTGTCTCGTCTTCATCATGCTCCAAGCATGGCAGGAGTAGATCCTAATCTGATCAAGTGTCTCTTCTGTCTGTTGGAGAGCTGCACCCATTAATTTTACTAGCATTGCCATCCCTGTAAGACTCCTAACGACCTAGTTTCCGGGTGTTCTGTCTGCTCGGTTCTCCCTCTCTCCACCTCTTTTCTTGGCCCTCTGCTCCGTTGGTACTGAAATGTGTGAGGTTGGCCTACCAGGGCACCAGTGTGCTGTGTTCTCCTGCCTGTTTATTTTCCCACCTCTTTGTACTTCTTACCATTCTCCAGACTCAAGACCAGGGTCACCATTTTCAGGATTCCTGAGTATAAACTGCTTCCCTTCTACTCCACCCCACCCTGGCTAGTGCCCTGATATAAGACAAGTCTGGTACATCAGGGACCGGTCTGGACTCTGTCAGCAAAGTATTTGGCATGTACTAATTCACTAACAGAAGAAGGCCTGTACGCTATCTGAGGCCTGTGGGAATTCCACCTAGGAGAAATGTGTATTGTGGGTAGCTTGTCATAAACGGTGTATTCATTATCCGTTTCACCATTTACACTTGTGTCAGTACAGAGGTCATTCTTTTATCTGTCTTACAAACAATTATTAGTATGCCATAGGCCCAGGTTAAGAGAGTGACACCCCTCCCCCCAACAGCTCAGTGCTAGCCTGTCCCCTGACTTTGAAGCTTTCCTGCTTCTTTGTCCCTTGGTCACTTCAGGACTCAGCAGACTTGACGGCTTGCCCATCTGTTGACATTGCTAGGATAGTAGCCAAGAAGATGCTTAGATTCCATTAGCAGCAGCATTCTGTGTTGTGGGCAACCTTGGAAATCAGAGCCATGGTCCTCTCTAGAAATAGTATCCCAAACTAAGGAGCTTGGTGCATAGACTGTCCAAAGTACTGTTCTGTGATTCCTCTGGGGTCTCAGTGCAGAAATGTTCTCTTGGCCAAGTCCCTTTCTTTATCTTTGATAGTGAAATAAATGGGCCTTACTTGGTTGTCTTTGGAGAAGCTGAGCACGTACCTTAGGCAGTAAACTCCATGGCCCATTTAAGAAACAGAGATACTGTTCACCATTTGCTAGGTGAGCCTGGACTCTGGCAGACAGGGGTAGTAATGAATTCTGTGTTTCTCAGAGATAGTTTAATCAATCCCGTGACCTCATTGGGTGAAAACCTGGCCAGTGTCAATACAAGGTTATATGGAAACATCAATTCTAGGAGCCTGGGAGACTTCTTAAAAGTCAGAACGCAAATTGCAGTTCCCAAGGTCACAATAGGATCTCGAGGAGAAGGTGAGTGAGGCAGGAAGGACAGTATGGATGGTAGTTCTGAGACAAGAGTGTGTGCCTGGGGACCAGAGCTGAGTGTGGAGGTGGGGGTGGGGAAAGGGCCAGGACAGACAGGACCTGAACAGTTCCAGAGGGGACCCTCGGCTCCATGGTGTGGTTGCTGTGACTAGTAAAGATTCGTTAGAAAGATGGTGGGTGGCCTTAGAGGCTCCCTTCTTGGCTTTAAGTAATGGATCACCCATGTCTGGCCGGAGCCCTCATCGGCTCAGGTGAGCCGCCACTATCCATAAAGTGTGAGGGGAATCACTGAAGGACATCAGGACAGGAACTCAAGCAGGGCAGCAATCTCACAGCAGGATCGGATGCAGAGGCCATAGAGAGGAGCTACTTACTGACACACCCCTCAGTGCTGGCTCAGCCAGCTTTGTTATTGAATCCAGGACCACCAGCCCAGAGGTGGCCCTGCCCACAAAGGGCTGGGCCCTTTGCCATCAACCCCTAATTAAGAAAATGACTGACAGACATGTCTGCTTACAGCATTTTCATAGTTGAGGTTCATCCCTCTCAGATGACTATAGTTTATGTCAAGTTGATGTAAAACTTTTAGCTAGCACAGGCACAGGCACACATATACACAATCACACACACACACACACACACACACACACACACACACACACCAACCACACACAGGCACACACCACACACACACACACATAACACACACACACACACACACACACACAGGCACACACACAGAGAAGAGAGAGAGAGAGAGAGAGAGAGAGAGAGAGAGAGAGAGAGAGAGAGAGAGAGAGAGAGAGAGAGAGAGAGGGGCGCGCTCTTGAATTCTTTTGTCACCTGCCTGGTCTCATTAATAGCCCTGCCCATGACGAGGGCTCATTATGCTCTGTCAGTTGTCTTGAGCATGGTTAGTCCTTCTGCTGACACTCTGAGTCCTGTGACAGTCTCCCTATCACAGAGTTCCCAGCAGGTCTTGACAACCAGCCCTGAGCAACAGGAGTGCCAAAGAGAAGAGTGTGTGTAGTGGCTTTGCTCATTTGCTGGGCTGCAGCCCTAGGTGCCTTCCTTATCACAGACACTAATGACTTCTAGAGAGAGCTGTTCTCCAAGCCATGGTTTAATAAAAAGGAGCATGGCTCAGCTTACTTAAAAATGAATTTGAAGTGTGAAGGATGCCTGAAGTTGTGTGACTCCCTGGTAACGGCGGCAATGGCGGCAACGGTGGCAGTGACGATGGTGGGCTTGACTTCCTGTCTCTTGAAAGGCATAAATGAGGGACCCTATCCTGACAAGATGCTCCAACTGTGATCCTTGAAGTGAAACCCCTTGTCTGCACGCAGGCCTTCGGAGGCCCTCGGGCTTGGGCACATGGGCAGCCTGTAATGCTAGGGTGCTGCTGGCTGTGTGTCATCTGGAAGCAATGACCTCGTCACATATCTCCGGCCTTCCCACTCTGTCCTCCTGGTTTCCTTTCGTTGTTGGCACCTGAAGTCTTTCACCTTGCTGTGGCCACCATTGATTTATGCGCCGCGCTGGATCCAACTTTCCCTGTCCAGTGCCCCATCGGATCTGAGCGCAAGCTCGTTTCAGGAGACGGTTGATGAGGATGTGGCCTCCAGCCCTGCCACAGGTGTGTTGGGGATCTGGTGCCAGGGCGTTATTTGCACACAGTTTCTAGATCTCTGGGTGAGGGTGTGCTGCAGATGTGTCCTGTCACTGTGCTCCCTGGTGGCTTTAGAGAGTGCTCCTTTCACTACCAGCTAGTAGGAACATTGTCTCCTTCCTTCATAGCCGCCTCTGGTGAGATTCAGCCATGAGCCACAGCCTTCTCTTCCCTTAATTATCTTTGTCATATTTCTGCGTCCTTGGCTGTGTTTCTGGGTTGTTTTGATGTCCCAGGGGGCTGTGTTTGGTGCAGTCTCAAACTGAAGGACATGTGCTCAGGTTGAGACTGGGGGTGGGGAGGCTGTGACCCAAAGGTCAAGAGCTGCCTTGGGGAAGAAGTGCTCTGCAGGCTTCCTGTGGACTGGACTCTGCCCCTTGTCTGTGGCCTTTCTGTTGGACAAAGTGCCTCCTCACATTTTCTCCTGGCTAGTTGGGGCTGAGGATGCAGGGGAGAATTTGCCCAGCCCAGAAGACCGTGCTGTTGGAGGACGGACCTGCTCCCTGTTGCATGACCTTGAGGCATGAAACACTCTGGCAGAGGAGCCTCTCGGGGTATATTCTTATGAAAGAGTCAGTGAAATGAGATTGTGCTTCAGTCCAGCCCAAGAAACCGATAGGAGACTCAGGAAGATGCTTTGTGCCCCCTTGGCTTAGTCCTGCTATTGTCAGTACCTGAAGCTCCATGTCCACCAGAAGCTCAGCGTTACTCTGCACTGGACCATCCATGGCTGTGGTAGGTTGGGCCCTGCAGTTAGCTTCTCATCTTCCCTGAGCCCCCACGCCCTCTGAGGGTCGGTGCTAAGTTCCTTGGGATGCTACCGAGAGCGAATGCTAGATAAATAGGACAAATACTGCTGTTTGAGCTAGCACCTGCACAGCAAGCATTGCTGTTCCCACCACGAGATGAAGGTGGAGAGACAGGGTCTCCAGCATCAATAGACCGGCCAAGTGTGGGTCGTTATCGGGCTTCAGTCCTGATCCTAGAACACTTGAGACAGAACACAGGACCTGGTTTAATGGGTAATCGGTGTAGTCCTGTGGGTTAAAGTTTTCTATTAAGCTATCTGTGCTGCTAATAATTTAGCTGAAAGACATGCTAGATACCGCATTTGAGGAAAATGGAGTATCTATCTCGGGGGATAATGACACTGTGAAAACCATATTATTTCTGCTGCAGAGAACAATTTTAAGCCCGTGCTAATAGATTAAGCTGCCAGAGTGAACGTTTTGAACAAAGAGAATGGTCAGAGCCTTACAGCCAACCTTTGTCTGCCCCGGATGGCTAAGGAGCAATAATTCTATCCTATCAATCTGTGACATGGGATACCATTAGTCACTGCCACGCTGCGCCAGCCGAGGAAGAAAGAGCTCTAGACTCGTTCATACAGACATGGTCCAGCTTTTGCTACTTGTGAACTGCTCGGCCTTAGATGGGTCACTGGACCCCTAGGAGCTTCATGATCCCATTTGTGAAGAGGGAACAGATACTATGTATGAGCTGTTGGGGGTGAGGCTTACAGAAATGGCAGAAAAGCCAGTGCATCAGATGACACTTAGAACGCTTGAGGAGCACACGGAGAAAGGCTCGTGAGCCCTTTTGGTACCCCCTTCCCCCTAGCTCATTATGGAGCAGGTACACCAGGAGGCAGCAGGTGGACTCGGAGCCCCACGGTAGCTCGACCTGTGCTAACCAAAGACATGTCTGTGCTAGGACTTAAGTGAAACGCAGTTACCATCGTCTACCACCTTTTCTGGTGACTTAATCTAACCCAAGATGATGTACCATGTGTGAAAGTCAGTGGATGAATATAGTACTGGCTTTGCTGGGCAAAACCAACCTGGGGCTGGAAATTTAAGAACATAAACGGAGAAAGACTTTAACACCTATGAAAGGTAGCAGATAAAGTAGATTTACTTTAGACCTCCTCTCCAGCCGTCACTCTGCCCACAGCCCTATGTATCACACGATCTCACTGTGTCTCTCCCCTCCTGCTTATTGAGTGACACTGTCACACTTACCTGGAACACGCTGTCTTTTTTTTTTTTTGTACATGTGCAGTCCTGAGGAACTTAATGTTTATCATCCATTCTTTCTCCCTGCCTCTGTGTAGTTTACCCACAGGAAAGGGAAGAGATGTGTAGCATATTCCCACCCCTTTCCCAGTCTCCTGTCTGGAGCTGTCAAAGTGAAAGACGTCAGCATTTACCTCTACAGTCTTGGTTCCTGGTGCATCTTCCAAGATAAACGAAATGAAATAAGCAGAAGACGGCGAACAAATGTTTTGGTTCGTTCGAATAAATACAAATAAAGGAATGGGCTGGAGAGTTTTCCCTCAGAATAGCTTTGCAGCTTCTGAATTCTCTCAGACCTCCTCTCCTTTTAGTATCTAATGTCAGATTGCCCAGAATCTACCCACATGCTCCTCCCCTCTCCCCAGTCTCTATGAACTGAGCCTGCCCTGCCTGTTCCTCCTCAGGCAACTGCAGTAATAAAGGGGCTGAGGTGAGACCCTCCAGGCCACAGAGTCATGAATGGGCAGGGAGTAGGAAGCCACTATCATAACTGTCTGAAGTATCATGAGTGGGAGCTTGTGTGACTGTCTTAGCAAGTCCCCCTCATCTCCTGGGTGTCCTGTTCCCCTTCCCTGCCTTCCTGCCACCCCACACCTGCATGGGACCCAGAAGTCATGTATGGTGAGGCCATGCTTTGTTCTGTGTCACCCCTGTCAATTCTCATCCCCTGTGTGGCTATCTTATCACACATCACAGCACCAGTCACAAATATTGGACACCTACTATGTGCCATGCATCGACTTTGGATCTTGGGGAATAGCTGTGACAAGACAGACACTGTCCCTCCCCTCCCATGGTATATGGTCTAGTGGTAGCTATAAAAGTAACAAAGTTTTATCAAATGATCAGAAGGTATTTAAGAAAATGTTTGAACGGATGAATAAATGAATTATTCAGAAAACAGTGGGGCTATGTAGTGCACCGTTTGCAAATAGTTGCCTTTCCTGTTTGCATGAGCAAAATCTTAAACCGCTAACTTACCGCTGGGTCCTCCATAATGGCTTTGATGGCTGGCTCTGCCCCTCCTCTATTCTGTGACAGCTGAGCCTTAACCTCTTGGCCTGGTCAGAGGAGGCAGCTTGACGTCAGGATGGGAGTTTGGATTTAGGGTGTGGATTCTTCCGTTTGCAACATGGTAAAGAACCTGGCTGTGTCACTATGTCAGGGAGTCTCATTCTCTTCCATGAGAAGGGCTCAAGAGTCAATGCAATGTTGATGAGGGGGTTGTGTGCAGCTCCCGGTGCCACATTTGTGATTCTGAAATTATTGGCCACCCTGTATCACCTCTCTCCTTCCTTCCCAGGTCACCGATGAGGAGCCCAGTTCCAACCACACTGTCATGATCCAGGAGACCCTGCAGCAGGCCTCGGTGGAGCTAGCCGAGCAGCACCATCTGGTGGTGTCCTCTGATGACGTGGAGGGCATTGAGACAGTGACCGTGTACACACAAGGCGGGGAGGCCTCCGAGTTCATCGTGTATGTACAAGAGGCTGTTCAGCCCGTGGAGGAGCAGGTTGGGGAGCAGCCGGCCCCAGAACTCTAGAGGACCTTAGTCTCCTTCAGCAGCCTTGGCTTTGTGGGCACCGGGGACCGCCTAACCCACCAGGCCTGTGGAATGGCACTGTCCTTGCCCTTCCTGCCTACTGGCCCGGGTGGTGTTCTCTACACTGCCCTTTGTGTGATCAAAGCCAGTGCGTCACCAGCAATACACAACCCTAGCCCTGAGCACAAGTCACACCCCTGGCGCAGCTGCCTCTGTTTCCAGAAGACTTTTACATCCACTGCCCTGCCCTGCTCCCTCCTTGCTCCAGGACCCAGAGATTCCCAGCCCTTTGCTCCCGCCCTCACCCCAGGTGCTCATCCTCCTCTGGGCCCACTGTATTGTCTGTGAAAGAGAGACAAACACCACACAGCAAGTGGCCTTATGTTTTTAGAGTCAACCACTGGGTAGGGTGGGTTAGGACCATTCAGGCATTATCCACTGGGCCCCAAACTCCTCAGTGCAGGAGCCCTGGGGACAAATGAGGGGTCCCCACACCGCTCTATCACAAGGGCCCAGCTTGGAGTCCTTTCTGCTTTTAAAATAAATGCATTTTCTCTATTCACCTCTCACTTGGGGAGGTGGAGGAAATGAAAGCATTTGTGCCTAGCCCTCATCCTTCTTAGGGGGTGGTTTGCACTTCCCCCACCCAAGTCCCCTTCTCCCAGTGGAGCTGTGTTCAGGGGTGGGAGACAGACAGACAGACCGACAGACAGACAGTGGCACTGCCTGTTGGCCGCCCAGTTATCCTTCTCCTTACCCTACAGGACCCTCTAGCCCTTGTGGGAGAAAGCTTCAGTAGAAAGACAAGCAATGTCTTGGCATAGAGGAGAGTACGCCCACCTCAGAGGAAGGAAGGATCCTCTGTTTGCATGGGTTAGAGGCAGTGGTCTGTGAAAGGGTCATAGGCCTTGCTGGGGGATTATGGAGGGAGGAGCAGCTAGGCTGACCTGTCACCCAGTGTACACTGGATAGTAGACAAGAATTTCCACTCATCCAGAGTTGGGGTGGCTGCAAAGGGAAGGTGGGGAAAGTTATCCATCAGCCAGTACCAGGAGGGGAGGGAGGTAGTGAAGAGACTGAGGTGAGTTTTATTCCAGAAACCTTGGTTGGCGGTGGCCATTTGCCAGACTGAGGTGGCAGGGTCAGCCAGTGTTCCAAGGAGCCTCCTGTACAAACAAGTGTCTCCAGATATGGCCAGTGACCAACGTGGAGGCAGAGAATCCGTCCCCAGTCTGGTCCTGTCACCCTCACCCAAGTGTCCTCAGCAGGTTGCTAGCTCTCTCCTCCAAATTCAGTTTCTTCTGAATGAGGATGATTGCCAAGTTCTGTGATTATGGACAGACTCAAGTGGCTGCTGAACCAAGGCAGAGACCTTGGCCCACACAAAAAGCGTCCATTGCTCTTTGTATCCCCAGGGAGAGGAGGAAGCTCAGACACCCCCCTAGAGCGCTCTTGAGTGAGCCAGAGGTGGGGTGAGCAGAGGGAGAGTGATGGGTGTAACAGGTGGTCTGGGGCATTCCACGCTGTAGGAGGAACCCCTATTCCAGACATACTTTTCACAGTGCTGGCAAAGTAGAGACACTGAAAGCTTGGTGTCCCTGGCTGTCTCTATCCTTGTGGACATCCAGGATGGGACAGAAGGGTTGATGGTCACAGCTTCTTTCCTAAGCCGATTTTTGTCAGGCAGGTGGAACATCCCAGTGCTAATAAAATATGACTTGTTCCTACTTCTCACTTTGGACCTCCTCACTACCATGGCTGCAACTTGTATTTGATGTCTGTTTAAGAAATAACCGTGGGGACTGGAGAGATGGCTTAGCAGTTACGAGCACTGACTGCTCTTCTGGAGGACCTGGGCATAATTCCCAGCACCCACATGACAGCTCACACCTGTCTGTAACTTCAGTTCCAGGGCTTCTGACACCCTCACACAGACATACATGCAGGCAAACCACCAATGGACATTGAATAAAAACGAATTATTAAAAATAAAGAACTGAAAAGCTGACTGGACCCTGCCTTCAGGCTTTCTTTGCTGTTGGGTGTTTGCTTGGCCTGATCTTGATGTGTTACAAGATTCTACCTGCTCACTCCCTGTGATCCTGTAAGGTCAGACCACAGATTCTTCCATGATGCTCACTCGTGCCAGGGTACATTTGTGCTATCTCTCAGCCGCAGCCCATTGAATTGGGACCAGAAGTATCATTTTAATGATGGGGAATGCTAGCACGGAGAAATGATTCAGAGTCTGGATCTTCTATATGGAGCAAAGAATGAGTTTGAACAAGAGCCAGTGGAAGAAGAGAAGCCCAGGGCCAGTCTAAGACCTGAAACAGACAAGTAATGTGGGAATTACCAATAAGAAGTCAGGTAAAAATATAAGGGTATTTATTAGGGAAAAGCTTAACTTACAGAGCCACCTAGCCAGCCGGCAGGGCAGGAGTACCAAGGGCTGGTCTGGACTGGGCTGGGCTACAGGAACGGTGTGGTGTTGGGCAGGCCTTGAAGCCACTAGCTCTGTTTTCAGATGCTCCCAAAACTCCTCTGACATCATCTACACTGCCTGTCCCTCTGCAGCCAGGACTTGCTGCTCAGGCTCACATAAGCTGGCATTCAGGCTGGACAGGAACAGCTCAATTTCCCTTCCCTGCAGGCATATGACTTTGGTCAGACAAACCCTTTCATCCCCTCATTGGTGCCTGAAGGTGATGAACACACTCCTGTTGCATATGAGCCTATGAGATGCTTACTGTCCCAAGGTCAGTCCTCACAATGGCGCTGGGAAGAGTGGGCATGCTTACTTGGTGTGTAGATAAAGATGTCCATAGAATGAGAGTATGCTTGATGAGCCCAGCAAGTATTGGACAGAGGGCAACCTTGGCTCCTTGGGGTAGTGCTTAGCTATGGACGTGATCTTCCACCAGGCTGATGACTCTGAGCTGTGTTGACTTGCATTTCATGCTTTTGAGGTGACAGTGACTCATTTTTTAACCTGTATCTACAAGACTAATTTAGCAAATTAATTTTTCTTGTACTAGCTATTTAAAATTCATTAGCTTTTGTGGCTGACAACTTCCTCCTTGCTGTTCAGATCTTTCTTTGGAGCAAAAAGACCAAGGGGTGCTAAACCCTTTTCATGCTCTGTCCCTTTGAAAGGTTGCCAGTGAATTGTCCATGCTTTCCCTGGAAACACCCCAGTGCTACGTCAGTCTCTCCAAAGTGGTAATAACATTAAGTCCCACGGGGATGTCTTTGGGAATCAATTCAGTAGACTAATACTTTACTGGAGAAGAAAAAAAAAAAAAACAAAAAAAAAATCAAAAAAGAGGAGGGGTGCTGAGAGGACTTAACTTACCATGTACCACAAAATTTTCTAAGTAAATTTATTTTGAAGTAAACCCAGACCCTTTTGTTAGCCACAGCAGGGACACGTTTGGGTTTGAGTTTTAAAAATTCTAATCTATCACTGTCACCATTCCTGCCGTAATTTAAAGCTTCGGTGGCTTATGGTAGATAACAGTTGTTACACTTCCTGCAGACTAAGAAGGCAATGACAGCTTAGTGTATTAACTACCACAAAGCAGACAAAAGAGAAAAGTAAGGTCTGTGGGGACAGAGGAGGCTGTGTCAGGCCAGAGTCCCCTAGAGGAACTGGGTCCGGGACCGTAGTGCTTGCCACACAGCTCTTGGTCTTGATTCTTGTGCCCATGCCTCTCTCCTGGACTCTCCTAATCAGATCTGTGAGCCACAGACCCTGAGATAGTAGCCCTGCCTTAAGGGGGCTGGACCACTTCTCAAGGGGCCCCTCATGATGAAACTACCCACCCCACTCCCTGCTTTCTGTTTTTTCCCCCAGCCATGATATAAGCGGTTTTCCTCTGCTCTGTTCTCTTCCCATGATGCACCGATTCATCACAGGCACAACACCATAGGCCAACTCGTCAGGTGCTGGAACCCCCCAAAGCTGGGAGCCAAATAAGCCTTTCTGAGCTCCCACCACAAGTATTGTGCTGTAGTGATAGAAGATGTTTGATGACAATAGCGCCTGATTTTCATAGGCGGCGCCTTCAAACTGTGTCCTTCATGGTAGGATGATGAAAAGGCTCAAGTCTTTTCTAGAGAGCACTGGCCCTCTAGAGAAGCTTGTCCCCAGGGGCACAGCTTTATGACCTTGTCATCACCTCCTAACAGCATCGCTTTGAGAGTGAGGATTTCAAATTGAAATTCAAGCACAGCTCCCCTCCCCACACACACCCATGTGTAGAGAGAGGAGGGATCATGTGAGGGAAATGTGAATTAGCTCACCACATCCAAGTGTAGAGTATTGGGGTTGTCTCTGTTATATGTGTGCATGAATAAGCTCAGAGGACAGTGGACACATTCCCATGACAAGACCAGCGATTGTGCGGGTGTTCCCACTTGGACCAGCAAGTGTGCAGATGTTCCCACTTAGACCAGCAAGTATGCAGATGTTCCCACTTGGACCAGCAAGTGTGCAAATGTTCCCACTTGGACCAGCAAGTGTGCAAATGTTCCCACTTGGACCAGCAAGTGTGCAGATGTTCCCACTTAGACCAGCAAGTGTGCAGATGTTCCCACTTAGACCAGCAAGTGTGCAGATGTTCCCACTTAGACCAGCAAGTGTGCAGATGTTCCCACTTGGACCAGCAAGTGTGCAGATGTTCCCACTTGGACCAGCAAGTGTGCAAATGTTCCCACTTGGACCCACTGGGGAGCTGTGCATCCCAGTGAGGTTCTGGGCAAGGCTTGTCTTCATGATGCCTTCAGTTCTTGCTGCTGCTGACCTTACCACCTTTTGTCAGAACAGGAGAGGGGAGACTTTACAGCCACACCCACTGCAAGGGCCAGCCCTCCCTCTGTGGGTGTCACAGAGAGAGATACAGCCATTCTTTCCTCAGTGTGAGTTGTGCATCAGGAGTCTCCAGAAAGAAAACATCCATGGCTGTAGATACTGTTGATCAGGACGTCTGTTTCTGGCCCTCCACGATGTCACAGCTAGCCCCAGAGTGCCTGCTTCTTTGCAGTGGGCAACAGTTTTGTTGGAATGTTTGCAAACTTAAGGCTGTTACCCATGCCCCAGGCCTTTATAGTCTCTGATGCAAGACTTATGTTCTCATAGGAGCTGATCATGTGATGGCCAGAGGGCCTGCTGTCCACAGAAGGGGACACTACAAATGATCTGGCTCCTTCTGTGACAGTTTTTCTACACTCTAGAACTGTACGTATTTAGTGAAAGTACTTTTGGGTAACTACCAAAAGTACTTGTGTGAGTGGAAGGCTGTGACCCAGAAACTATTGGCTGGAAAAACGGTCAGTGCCTTGGGCACCCAGCCCACTAATCATGGACCTTATCTATGGGAGAATGGTCAGAGCGATGAGCAGAACCCAGTGTACTCTCTTGTCCACATTCAATTGGCCTAGACAGCATCTGACCTGCTCCCCAGAGGACAAGCTTCTGGACGAGCAGAAGGTAGACATTCTAGCCACCCAAGACCCTCCATCATGTCACCCCATCCATGAAGGGTGATACAGGCTGACAGAAGGGAAGAGTAGACCATTCTTGGAAGCCAGTGTGCTGGCACCTCTTCCAAGAAGTCACTTCATACACCTGAGCAGTGAATACTGATGGAAGGCACAGATCTTCTGCCGGGAAAGTCTGCATGCCTGCAAATGGTACCATGCTTGCAGGATGTGGTGATACCTTTCTTGCACAAATAAAGCCTGTCTGGGGGTCAGAGAATGGAGCTTACCCCTAGCTAACCATAGAGGTCTGGAGGTCTGTACAGACAGGAAATGACGTAGCTAGACAGAAGCAGGATATAAGCAGGGACAAACAGGAAACCGCTCTCTGCTGAGATGCTTAGGAGGTAAGGTGTTGTATGGCTTGCTCCTTCTCTCTGATTGCTCAGCATTTCCCTCTGCCTGACTCTGGCCTTTTATTATCTATGCCAATTAAGAACTCCTTTTACAGCAGGGTGTCACCGTGGTCCCTAAGTTAAGTTAAAACAGCTTTGGGCAAGTTTTACGTTTTGTCTGTGCCTCCTTTTTTCTTCCCATGCCATAACATAAGGCTGACAGTGAGAATATTTGTTGCGTCTACATATGTTACCTCCTAGTCCGTGTTACTCACTTCCCGGTTGCAGAATGCATGAGTTGTGGCAGCCTGGAACCAAGCGGCAGTTTTCACACGTGTGTGTCCAGGTCCAGCTCCCTCCCACACTTCTAGCATCTGCAGGTGCCGTCTCCGGGGGGAATGGCGTCAAGCGGCTTGCCATCAGCTGAGGCAATGAGCCACCAGTAGGGGGAGCTAGGATTCCCCTGATTGGCCCATGCTGCCCCAAGCTGGTGTCTGTATACAGCTACTGTAGAGGACCTCTGGAGTGTGCTGTAGAGCCAGGGAGATGGGGCTCCTCTCTGCCTCTGTGGCAGCTCCATTTCAATGTGCAGACTAATGTGAAAGAAAGCCACTTGCCATCCAGGAGGTCCTTCATTCCTTCTGATGCTGGGCCTCGGTGACTTCCTCTGGGAAATGGAAACACCCGGGCATTCTTGGCTGCCATAGACATGGAGATAAGATCTCAGATTTTCCTTTGGCCTCATATGACTCAGAACATGCTTAATGAATCCCGCTATGCCGTGGGTCTCTAGGTGACCCTGAAAGTGTCATCTCATCGGGCCTCAGTTTCCCCATCACAGTAAGAGGTTGGCAGTAAGAGGGTCTCTGCGCGAAGCTTTCAATGCTCTAGGAAGGCATTCACTTTGGAGTGTGTCTAGAGAAGGGCAATGGTTTGGGATCAGAGAGCACGGCTGGCATGAACGCTGAGGCAGAATGAGGGTCCTCTTCACAGGTCACAACTTTGTTGTCTGAGACACATTACCTCATAGGCCTTCGGTTAGCTTGCTCATAAATGAGAGTTTTCTCAATCTGTGGGGCCACAGCAATGATAAAGTATAACAGTATTATAAAACTTGCCATCTAGTATATAGGCTATTGATATATATATTATATATATATATATATATATATATATATATATATACACATTTGCTATTTGATGTGTTCAGCTGGTCTGCTCTAAGATAGTGTTTTGAGTCTTCTAGACCTGGGACGATTCCCAATGGATCCACTGGCTACTTCAGCCCTATCGAGGTCAACAAATGCTTTTCTGTACAGATCCAGATAGACATTAAATTCCACGAGCAACACAGTCTCTGCTGCAACTTACTCCCATCTGCCATTCTACCATGAAAGCAGCCAAATACATAAGTAAGTGCAATCGCATTCCAATACAGCTTTATAAAAGTAAGAGGGAAACCCAGCTTTGCCCCACAGACAAGAAGAGTTTACTGACCCTGTCAGAGACACTTGGGTCTACAGGGCCAGAATGATAGAAACTGCAGATACATTGATGTTTTGTTTTTATTTCCAACAGCCAAGCACTTTTGCTATCAAAATCTAACCCATTTTTCACACACACATGTCCTTTTCAAGAGGAACACACTGGTACCATTGTTTGAAGATGGCAGCCCATCCTGCCTAATGTATGGGAAAGAAGGACTGTAGTCTAGAGCTGCCTAGACCCCTAAGGGTTCCTCTTATGTCCCCATTTCCTGCTTGAGGTGCAGGGAAGCAGAGTATACAATCATCCTGATGTCCCCCCTTTTGTTCCAAAGAGTCATATTTGCTTTGGTGGTTTCTAATTCCTCAATGGTGCTCTGAGAAAAGTAAGACAATGTTGAATGGGGTACGGGGTAGATATCCTTTAATTAAAGTGCTAGAACATTAGAAGGACTGAGTGATTGAAACAAGGTGAGATGGAGGCCCCATCTGTGGATTAAGGGGCACCCCTATTTCCTGCTTCTTGAAATCACAGATATGGGGGTCCATGGCCCTCTAGGATACCCTGACATGGAGGATTCTCCCTCCTCACAGCAGATGGTTTCGGCTGTGTTTCTTTCCTCTCTCCCTGCTAAGCTTCCCTCCCACCCAGCTGCACCAGCCACTGATGGATGTTCCCTTGATGGGCCAGTCTTAATTAAGTTGGATGATCTTCCTTGAGCTTGCAAAATGCAATTAATTCTTTCAGCCCCAGCCAGGGATGGGGGCTCTATTTGGTTCAGCCCTCCCTCTTGAAGAAAGTGGAGAGATATCCTAAATTCCAATCCCTGTGTTGCTGCTCTGAGACCAGCTAGTAGTCCACCTCCGGCGCTCACCAATAGATGCCCTCAGCCTCTGGTTCCCGATGATGGAATGGAGTGTGAACCATGACTCAGGCTTCAGATTAGACTCCAACCTGGGGTGTGTTCCCACAGTCGGGTGTCTTGAACCACTGCAAAGCCTTTCTCCTGGAAGCCTTTCCTGACTCTGGTCTCCTGTCTCTGGCACCCCAAACAACTCTGACCTTGTCTTCTCGTAGCTGTGCAGCAGTGGTTTTCCACAGAGAAGACACCGCCTGGTCAGTGAACCTGTGGGTGGCATGTCCTCCTATCCAGACAAGCACACACAGCCCCTTGCAGAATTTACCAAGAACCTCGTCTGTACTGAATCTTCAGCGTGCACAGGAGACAAACCTCCATCTCACTCTTACCCAGTCTCTTAGATTTTCAGGGCAGATGGATTGCTGGGAAATGGCAAGTCCAAGAGCTACATACAAGGTTTCAAGGGCTATAGAGGTGCTACTGGGGATCGCGACTTGTCCTGGAGAGTGAGGTGAAGCATTCTTAGGATGTCGGGTAGTCCAAAGACACCCCCCAGGATTGGGCTGGATGAAGGACATGGCATGCAGAGGCCTGAGGCTGGCAAGGGTACCGTGTGGGAGAACCGTAAGAGAAGAACCACCCCATGTCCAAGGGGAGAAGAAGGAAGGAGATGGGAGAGCAGAATGCCAACAACTTTCTAGGAAATGTAGGGCTTGGGGTCTCCCAGCATGTCAAGAAAAACTGAACTGGCTCCATATGCAGAACACCCAAGTCAGCTCCTTCCATCCCTTCACTGCCAGTCATCATCCCTCACAGTCCCTTTTCTTCTCCACCCCATGACTTCTTAAGGTGGACCTGGAGAGGAGCCGAGCAGGGTTGCTCAGCCTGGAGAATAAAACAGTTTCCTCATAGTGTGAGGAACTTGTTCTAAGCTAGGAGGTAAGCCCTGCCTTTCTCCCTGGGCACAGTGGGGTTTGTTTCACGTTCTGAGTTCCCTGATGAAGGAAACAGGGAAGCAGTGTATAGATTTCTGAGTTTGCATTTTGACAACAGTTCCTTATGTCTTCATAGACTGGTGGTCTGCATTAGCATAGCCGTGGAGTGTGTGGGAGGTTTCAACACAGCCCGACTGGTAGCTTAGTGGTCCCGGGGTCCCTTTGAGAGGCTCTCAGGGGGTTAACTTTGACCTGGCCACTACTTGTATTATTCCCCCTGCTGGAAATTATCTTACTGTTCTCCCATCTCGCATTCTCCATCATCCCAGTTTTGTTCCCACAAGTCCCACAGCACGTGGAACCCACCCCCGACAAATTATGATCGTTTCTCTCCAATTGCTTCACAAGCCGCTCACAAAGACCTCACATGGTGAGCTACAAAACCATGCAGATAAGCGATGGGTTCCCTGGGCCACCTTCCAAGACAGTCCTAGCCTGTTCTTAAGACCCATCTGCTGAATATGGCTTGGTGTTCATCATTCATCTAGTCAGTTCATAAGTAGCTATGGA
This sequence comes from Cricetulus griseus, assembly GCF_003668045.3. Classification (NCBI taxonomy): domain Eukaryota; kingdom Metazoa; phylum Chordata; class Mammalia; order Rodentia; family Cricetidae; genus Cricetulus; species Cricetulus griseus. The sequence goes on from NC_048603.1 coordinate 20,640,568, forward strand.
CGGGGCCCACTAGCACAAGAAATATTCCCAGTCAGCTGTGCTTAGGATCATCCGTAAGCCTCAGAGAGCTCACACAGTGGATCTGCAAGCAAGCAATGAAAAACCGTGTTGGATAATGAGTGCTCTGGAGCAGAAAAGTGGAAAGAGAGGAAAGCAATTGGGAAGAAGATCTCTCCTGGTGGTCAGGATTCCATAACACACACACACACACACACACACACACACACACACACTGTGCATACACACTCTGTCTTCACACCACACATACCGAACACACCCAGTTAAACACAATGAATGTAGTCCACGTCCACCCTAAACCCCATACACACAAACAAGCATCACAAAGCACCCCAGCAACCTTTCCTCCACCCCCACAAACACGCCACACAGCACCTGTACACATGCCTATACCACACATACAAATGCACTTCACATATGATACCCCCACTGCCTTTCATATGCCCTGCCACACCCGCTAGGCACACTACCTAGAAAACACATACCACACCGCAGACACCACGCTCCACACAGCAAAAGTCCTAAACATTATAATCTAGTTATGCACACTCATGTTGTACACCCCACAGACATCCCCATACCACACAAACCCACGTAACATCGTGTTTGTGGCTTTTCCTGGGGAGACATAAACAGATTTCTATTCACCCCTAATGGGGCGATGAGGATGGAACAACGAAACGGCTCTAGCAAAGTCTAACTCAGGCAACTCAGTGGGTTTATTGGGGTTACAGAAGCAATAGGGAGGAGTGTGGGGAACTGCAGCACTCGACAATCTCCCTTCCCCCATCGACTGTTAACTGTCTATATCCCAGAGTAAAACAGGGGCCATGTTTTGCATCCTGTGCAGCCCAATGCACCTGATAACACTTCCCCTGATCGTCCAGATAGAACCGTCCTGGGCACAGTCATGTTGAAACCTCATGCAAGCAGTTATAACTGCAACCTCCTATTTCAAGAGGGTGGTTTCCAGGTCACGCCTGAATATCACAGTTAAACACCCACTATATACACAAAAACCATGCACACCTCTCACGGAACACACGCCACACGATGCACGTAGACCCATATCACACAGAATGTATACACACATCACATCATATACCAAACGCATGCCGTGCACCCACACACTCCAGACAGTATGCCGCATGCATGGGAGAGAGGGAGAAGCCTGCCTGTTTTCTGCAAACCCTGGCTTGTTAATTGGCTGTCTCACTGCAGGCCTGTTTATCATCTTTCTCCAGAGCTTGGGCACCAAATGAAGATAGATTCCAGGAAGCTTTGAAATGTTCCAAATGCAGACGCCTGAGATCTGCACACTTTGAAGATTGGAACACATTTTAATTCTCCTTGCAATGCTGGATTATGTTTTAATTATCCCCATGAACGTTCTGTTCCCTGTTACTCCTGGGAGCAGCACAGCTTGATGGGAGGGCTGTTGCTCACTCTTCTTACCATCCTGGCATGTGATCTGTGGGCCATCCGAACTCCTCACCATGCAGCATCATGGCAGGTCCTTTCCCCTGGAAGTTGTAGGCAACTCAGAAAATCAAGGAAAGAATAAAGAGGAACACACAAAGTTCTCGAGGAGTCTATTCTTTGTAAGTTGGGTGGGTTTCTTTTTCAATGTATTAAGTACAAACCATTTATAAGTAATTTACTTATCCGTATGGCTTTTCATTCAGTCACTCCTGCTCAAACCTAAGGCAAGAAGAAGAAGAAGGAGGAGGAGGAGGAGGAGGAGGAGGAGGAGGAGGAGGAGGAGGAGGAGGAGGAGGAAATCAGGAATGAGGAGGAGAGGGGACTGTGTGTTCCCCTGGGAAAGCTGAGGCTGCTGACTGGTGGTGGACAGGCCCTTCTACACAAGGCCAAGAAATGGGAAATTGGAAATGTCTTGGTGGGAAAGGAAGTACTTAAGAGTCCACCATCCCTGGTGTGCCTTCTTACTGCCAGAGCTCTGGAGCTGTGGCACCTGCCCACTGGAGTTGTCTAACCATATGCCTGGTCTGTGAAATGGGTCTGGGGGGCTCTGATCACAGCATCACAGGGAGACCTCCTAGAGTGTCGTACTCCAGGGCTGTCTGACTGCTGCCCACAGCAAGCTCGGGACGGGAAGGTTTAGCATTCCTCTCTTCTTCACATTCTCCTCTGGGAAGAATGAAATAACATCTCATCCATGCCCAAGCTTGTCACCTTTTCTGGGACCAAGGTGTTGGTCCTCATATGTCTTTATTAGGAATGAGCCACAGGTGGTGAGCTGGGGTACTATTCTTCCACAAGATAGGAGACCGTGGTTCTGTGCAGAGACACAGTCTGTGGTCCCCACCACTCAGCCCTTTGCAAACCCTGCAGAGGAACCAGTGCATCTCCACAGCTGCCAGCCACACCCAAGGCCAGCATCACTGGGTAAGAACGCCCCTTAGCCCTATTGCCTTCGTGCAATTCCCTTACCTGGCAGGCTTCCCTGTTTTTGCCTTTTCCTTTGTCAGGGATCCAGTGCAGCAGCCAAAGAGGCCTGTGAAAACCCAACCATGTTAGATAGTTTCTCCACCCAACATTGTCCCAGGGCTCCCCTCTTCCTGAGGAGCACAGAATCCTGAAGTTGTCTTGCTCCTGGAGACACTCTTCCACCACAGGCTATCTCTGATCACACTGTAGCAAAACAGCAAATTCTGTCACCTTTTGTTGCCTCTGTCTCCAGCAACCTTTACCTATTCCCTTAACTTGTCACCTGTCTCTCTATAGTGTAATGGTCCCCTGGCTAGACCGTATGAACCAAACAGACTCTGTTTTGGTGACCACTCAAGCTGGCCCAGCACCTGTCCTATTGTTCCATATATATCTATGTTGGATGAAAAAAAACCATGTAGGTAAATAGGGAAAAGATGAAGACACTAAAATAACTTATGAGACCCAGTCTGAGAGGATGCTCACTGTAATCCCTGATCTCTCATGACATCGTCAGTAGGACGCCCGTCTCACCACCTTGTGGCCTGAGCTTTATAAGTTACATGCTACTTGGAGTTTTTAAGTCCTGCTGCAGTGGAATGAGAAGAGAGGCTTCCCTTAGACTGTGCCACTTTATCTGCTGGAGAGTAGGGCCAGAGACCAGGTCTCTGCTCTGCCGCATGGGGGCCAAATGGCCACCACCATGCCAGAGAGCCAGCGTGCCAATGTGCCAGCGTGCCATTTGAGAAAAATGCAACAGAGAAGACAGGGTGTATGTGCTGTACCTCTTTTCACCCAAAGGATGGGAAGCCTGCCCGGAGTTTACTGGGACAAAGTGTCCTAAGAATAGGAACTGGAGAACGGGAGTAACACACATTCATCCTTTGTTCTTACCGCACCCTGCAGTTCACAGCACCTGGGCTCTGCTGAAAGCTATCTTGGGAAGATGACAAGGCTGCTATAGGCAGGGCAGGAGCCCATCTCTCTGTGTCCCAGGGGATGGCTGCAGCTGTCCCTCTTCCCCTGAGGCAGGGCCAGCTCGAGGAGAACAATGGAGGGAGGATAAATTACCACATTGTAGCTCATTTGATTTTGGATGGGTGGAAGGAAAGGCTTGATGTGGGGTGTCAGTATCTGTCATGAGCGTGTCGGGCGCTGTGTGACGAGGTAAGCAGGCACTTTTGGTTCCAGGCAGAGAGAAGGACAGGCGGGCAGCCCTCCAAGGGGTCACAGTAGGGGCCAGGTGCTGGAAGCAGGGAGTGTGGGAGGATCATTTAGTCACAGCATGAATATTAATGGACGGCTGCAAAACACACATGGAGCCCAGCCATTGAGTTCCGCACCATTCAGCTCCTGACTCCTCTTTGCACTGTGATAATAAAAGCTCCATTTGGCTGAGGATGGTAGTGGCACCAAGATGACTTGCAATTTCCCCTTAGTCATCTACAGGGATAAGACAGGCACTGTCTGTATTGGGTTCTTAGCTGCCCCACACTCCGATGGGATAGAAGGCCTCTTCTTGCCACCTCTCCATCCCTTCTGTGTCCCTTACTTCCAGCTCTTCTCAGTTCCCGGGGCACAAGCTTTGCCCCTTGGCTTTTGTGTGCCCGCCTCTTGCATGTCCCTCTACCTGGAGCTGTCTGGCATTAAAGTTTTCCAGAGTTTGAGATGCAGCCTTCTTGGCACTGCCTCTGTGCCAAGAATTACATTCACAACTCTGATCTGTAGTACGAGTAATAAAACCCAGAGACAGATATTGGGGTTCAACCTGAAGATCAGAGAAGCAAAGCAGCCAGCCAGTAGCTTATCTCTACCAAGGCTGAAATGGAGATCCTGTCTTCCCTGTGACTGGAAACTGAATCTCACACAAGACTCTTTGCTCTTCCTTTTATGCCTCTCTAGTGCTGGGATTAAAGGTGTGAGCTCCGTTACTATTTTAGACTGATTCACTCTCATGTAGCCCTGGGTGGCCTTGAACTCACAGAGCTCCATCTGCCTCTGTCTCCTGAGTCCCTGGATTAAAGGTGCGTGGCCACCACTGCCTGGCCTCTATGGCTGTGGCTAGCTTTGTATTCTAATCTCCAGGCAAGATTTATTAGATCATAAACAATATGCCACCACATTGATCTCTTGCTATGGTATGCTGTTGGTAAAACAGAGGGAAAAAGAGAGCAGGTTGGTTTTGTTTTTGTCTTTGTTTCTCAGACAGCCCCCCCCCCATCTCCATCCAAATCTACAAACGATGGAAGGAACAGTGTGTTCTGTAGATGAACACTATAGAAAGTTATCATGAGTGTAGGGATGTCTCTGTAGATAGAAGATGAGAAACTGAGAATGTCCCATTTGAGGTTGGATCTCCTACATACCTGCCTGACCCTGTCATCAATATGCTGATACCTTCCCAAGAGGTGGACACTCCAGGCACCAGGGCTGTCCAGCCTCCCTGGCCTCCAGGTTCTCTCCACATACAACTCCATTTTCCTTGCCTCTTCTTTCCAAAACCCTACCTTATTCATAAGGTCTTGGTGGATCCAACCCTCCTTTCCTACTGTCAAGTTCCTTCCAAAAAGGGGTGTTCCTTCTTCAGCTGCAGACTCTCTACCTGGAAGGAACTAGACTAGAGTTGGATATGCAAGGGAACGTGTCCTCTGTGGCTTCTAACCTCCTCTCTAGCCCACACCCTACCAGGTGCAAGGCATTGGACTTCTGAGTTGTCAATGAACAGAGTACCTTGCTTTATGTGGTTTAATTACTCTCTTGACTACTTATTCTGCCCCTTCAGGAGAAAATGTGTGAGACTTAGACTTCTCCCCTTCCAGCCTCTCCTTTGTTTGTAGTCTCTTCATGGCCTATGATGACAAGGCAGGTGGGGATCTACAGAGAGTGCTGGTGTTTGACGAAGTCTGCCATGAGATTTATGGCACTGAGCTTCTTCTGTCTCGTTGTTCGGAACCTGTCTAGATTTTCACAGTTCCCCTTCATGGACCATGGCATGCATGGGGATGAGCAAGAGGAGGACCCTGTGTTCTGAGCTCTGTCTGCCTCTGACCTTACTCTCTGACATCCCTCCACAACTGCTGACCAGAGGGAACGAGCTTCCCTTTGCCTCCTCCTCTACAGTATGGATTATTTTTGGTCTGAGTCTTTATTCAGGCTTCAGGGAGAGTAGACACATTTCCTAGGACCTGAGAACGCAGGTGTGAGTCCCTGATGCTCTAACTACAGTGTAGCCAGAACACAAGTTCTGTAGCTGGTGACTCTGGACTGAAGTAGCAGCCCTCAACTCAACCAACCATTGGAGATCTCTGAAATGTCCCTCCTTCCAGGCACACAGTGCTGACCATTGTAAACTGATTGGTCTGTTGCTCATGCCCTCACCCGTAAGCACACAGACACTAGTGAACATGAAGTACAGTGTGCATGCCAAGGGCCTGGAACAGAAGGCAAGCTTCAAGTGGCTTACTATTGTAAGTCTGGGATCATATTTCCTTATCTGAAATAGGACAAAGGGATCTGGCCTGATAGGTGACTGTGACAGGTAATTGGATGATGGAATTGATGGGAAGCTTATAAATGATAGACAACATAGTTCTGATTAGTTCTGGCCCATGAGACTCCTGAGAAGTGACACTGGAGGCTTGGCTTCCCCAGAGCTTATGTTGAACCCAGGAACCTATGTCCCCCAGAGTGTTCCCTTTAGGGTATGGCATCACCAAGAGCTTGTGGTGCTACATGGCAACACATAGCATGTGGTGGCATGTGATGAGTTTGCTCAAAGGAATCCTTGTGATATAGCTGCCTTTTAGTCACTCATGCTACTATAGATAATCCCCAAAACTCACTGGCTCACCAGGCTGCTCTTGAGTGGAATCCTTTCTTGGTCTGGGGATACCCTCTCCTCAGGCATGAACTGATGCTTCTCTATGTCTTCCCAGACTAAGACTCTCGGTACCATCAATTGACCCTTCCTTGTAGCTGGGCTTTAGAGTAGTAAATATTCACTCTGTTGCCAGTCACCATCTATCCCACTTTCTTGAGGTTTCTCCATGCCCTACAATTCTCTTTGTTGATAATCCCATTTGTATCTTACTGTTCTCCTGACTCTGGTGGTGATGCCTTCCCCAACCCCATGCCTATTTATAGAGGTTACATCTTCCTACCCTCACATGTTTCTTTCATACAGGTGCCATAACTCAAGAATAACCCATTTCTTTCCCTGATTCCACATACAGTGCTCATCCAGCCCTCTTGCTCATGGTTCCTTTGAATGGAAGAAACTTCGATTTAACTCTCCTGGTCCTGCCTGGTGGAAGCAGACCTGTTTGGCCTGACCTGATGGAGACTGCCTAGGTTGGAAATAGGCTATCTGTTGGTGGGTGCAGCTCCAAAGAGGATCTGTCTGGAGACAGAGTTCAAAATCTACAATAGGAAAGAGAACATTTTTTCTTTCACATAAGAAAAGAAGCCTGGTTCTAGAATGGCTCAGTGTCAGTTAATTTGGTTCCTTTATTTTGCCTTGACATCTCACTTTGTTATTTTGATCAATTAGCTAGCCATTGCCTTGATAGAACACCCTAATCCAGGCATCCATAACGTCCAGTACAGAGAAAAGGAAGTTGCCTTTAGGACTTCTCTTCTCATCAATGAAGAAAATCTTTCAGGAAGAACCTTGACTGGCTTCTTCTGTCTCGTTGGCTGTCCTCAACCAGTCTCTGTAAAGACGATGGGCTTGTGCAGGCTCAAGCCCATCGTCACCCACCCCAGGGAGAGAACAACCTTCTCCAATAATCAAACTGGTCAGGTGCCATGGAAATAACCACAGTTTTTGCCACAGTGTTGTATTAGATATGCTTGGTAATCCTCAGTAGAAATGGTCAGAAGGGATGTGATGGGATTGTCACTTTGGGGAGAAGGGAATGAGAGTAGGATTTTTTTTTTTTTTTTTTGGTTTTTCAAGACAGGGTTTCTCTGTGTAGCTTTGGAACCTATCCTGGCACTCACTCTGGAGACCAGGCTAGCCTCGAACTCACAGAGATCCACTTGCCTCTGCCTCCTGAGTGCTGGGATTAAAGATGTGCGTCACCAACACCCAGCTGGGAATGAGAGTAGGAATGAGCCTGTGCTTGAAGAACACAGACACACACACACACACACACACACACACACACACGCACGCACGCACGCACGCACGCACGCACGCACGCACGCACACACACACACACATACATATATACATACACACACTCACACATACACACACAGACACACACATACACACACATATACACACCCACAGATACACACACACACATACACACACACACACATACATGCACATATACACAGATACACACACACACACACACATATACATACATACACACAGACACATACACACACAATACACATACAGACACACACACACACACACACACACACACACACACACACACACACACGGGGTCAACATGTTCTACTCTGAATCCGTGTCACTTATCTCATTGCCATGCCAAAATGCCTGATGAAAGGAAATGAGGTAGGAAGTAGGGGTTTTTTTTGGTTCATAATTTCAGAGGGGAAGGCGCTGAGCTGAACTGGCAGGGCCACACCTACAGGAGGCTCGGGCTGCTTGCTCATATCCTGGGGATTAAGAAACAGAGAGAAACTGGGCTGAATGAGGGATTTGGCTACAGCTCTTAATGTCTGTACCCTGGCACTTTTCCTCTCTCTAGGCACCTCCTATAGGTTCCACAAAACCTAAAATTGGGACTGCCATCTGGGGACCAACTCGTTCAAGCACATGGGCCTGAGGGGAGCATTTTATATCCAAACTGTTGATTCAGCCCATGCTCAACTCAGAACAATAGCAATCCTTTCGGTATCCAATCCAATCAATTCCGTTGGGACCAATCAGTCTAAAATCTAACATCCCTTTGCCAAGTAATGAAAGTAATAACAGACCCACACGGATCCAAAACACACTAGCTTTAAAAATAAGGATGTTGAATAGAACATGAAGAGAATCTCCTTTTCCAAATGATAAAAGGAGTTAGAATAAGAAGGTATCTGAATGAAAGGACAAGGCCCCGAGGGGAAGAATTTCAAGCAAGGAGCTCACTTGACACATGAGACCCTGAGTTGTTCCTTTCTGAGAAGCTTTCTGGATTACGAATGCAAATCCAGTGCTCAGGTTCCAGAAAACTCACCCACAAGTGGCAGGCAGCCCGGGAGTCTGAGGACAATGCTTCTAGGTGGTGGAGTGGCCCTCTGGTTTCCTTATAAGTGGCTGTCAATGACTTGAGAAGCTTGAGGCAGGGCAGCCTGGGTATCTCAGCTCTTAGGATCGACAGTCCTTCCGATTGAAGCTCAATGTATACTTACTTCTTGTCGCTCCCACCGCCTTTCAGCACGCCACCCTTACATCTTCTCCAATGGTTACGGTAGCTCTCCAGATGCTTTCCCTTCTGCTGTGGGTTCTTCTAATCCAACCCCAGGAGTACCAGAGCCATCTGTAGTTTTTAGAGAAGTTATGTCCCATGAAGCTCATGACCAAATCTAAACTTCACCACCGACTCAGGGGACCCAACCCCACTCTCTCCCCCGTCTCTCATATCCTATCTTTTGCTAGCCTTCAGCCATCGTTGCCTTACTTCCGTTTCTGCAATGCTTCAGCATCTTCCCTGAATTCTTAGAATGCCTTCCTCTCATTCCCTTCCAGCAGTATCTCACTGTGGTCCTCAGGAATCACTCTACTTAGATGTCACGGTCCCAGAAGTCTTCCCTGACTAGCTTCTTTGAATAGCTTTGAGCCTGATGGCACCTTTTACGTCAGTCCATTTATTTTCTTCCAGGCATGGGTTATCCCTGATGATGTACCGTTGACGTAGGCTATCTTCTCTGGTATTGTCTAAGATCCACCAGTTCAACTCTGTCTGCGTACAGTCCTTATCCTGAGGTCAGCCTCACTGGCCTTCAGTCCAGATTTGATAAGTTAATCAGTGGTCCCTTTAAAGCAAAGAAGCATACATAGGGCTAACACACCCTACCTTAGATCATGGTAGGCAAGGCACAGGTATTGTAATTTAAGGAAAACAGCTGGAGAGAGAAAGATACCATACAACGTAGTTCAAGTAGAGGGGATGTTTATTAGGGGAAAAGGATTGTAAAAAGGGGAAAGGGGCGGGAGGAGACCAGCCTCCAGAGACAGGAGCAGCAGGAGACAGGAAAGGGAGAGAGCGAAAGGTGATGGTGGGAGGATATGAGAGGTGGGCAGGGCCCTTTTGAAAGGGAACACAGTGAATTTGCATAGGTGGTGCTCTTAGTGGCTGCAGCTGAGGGCGCATCCTGTCAGGACCCCCAAAACAGGCCAGTACAGATGCCTGAACACTAACGATAGGGAGGAGAGCATAGCTCCAAGAGCTGGATACATTCAGGCCACTCTTGGCTGTCCCCAAATGTAGCTCAGAGTAGGTCACAAGGAGTTTCCTTAATTCTCTCCTGTGGAATATTCTCAGTACATTAGCACTCTGTTTTTAAAAAGCAAAGCAAGGTATTTATGTGCAAAGCCACTTATCTCTGCAGCTCCTGTAGATAAATCTTCTAATTTACAGTGAGCTGACACCCTCCAAGAGCCAAAATCAATGTGTGTCACTGTAAATCCAAGCTGGGCCTCAGCACCAACTCATACTGGCTAGATGATGGCTTTGCTGTGTCCCTGGGTCTGACTGGTGGACAGATGGCGCAGATCTCAGTGGGAGGGTTCGTGGAACCAGACCAGGGGTCCCTACCTGGGTGCCTTTCTCCTTCCTGTCAGATACCATGTCACTTTAAGCACTAGCAGCAATGCCTGTCCTGTCAGCCTGCCAGTATTGAGCTCATAATTAAAGCTAGCTTGGGTGCTCCTTGCTCTTGACAGCCTTCTTGAAGCCATCCCCTCAGAGTCAACTCCTAAGTCAAACTCCTTTTGAGAGTCTTTACTGGCACAATGCACCCAAAATGGGATGGAATGAGCATGTTTCTGCTTTCTTTTAGAGGCAGCAGTGCTGTGAGCAGCTTGCTGCAGCCCACCAGACTTTAGGGGCCTCATCGTATTCTGCTGCTTCCTCTTTGTCTGCTTCCTGTGCACCTTGGTGCAAGCTGCTCCAGCTGACCCTCTCTCTGTAATACCTTGATGGACTGAATCGATACGCCAGAGAACCACAGCGAACCCCACCACCACCATCTTTAAGTTATTCTCTCAAGTATTTTGCCCGTAGCTGTGTGAAAGTAACTGGTACAGTGGCAGTGCCTGTCTAGGTGGCTTTCTTGTCATCAGAATTCAAGGCTCTGTATGCAGAGGTCACCACAGCCTTTCCATCCAAGAGCTTGGGACTAGGGCTCCATCACACCTGCCTTCTTGTCTTCAGAGCAAATCGATGGCCACACACTCAACCTAAGGATTGCGGCTCCAACTTTTGCCCCAATAAGGGAAAGACTCCAAGCCAATCCTTAGCAGCTACGTGGTTCCTTTGGGTGCCGGAGCCCTTTTTCTTTTCAACGCTGTTCATTAAAATGCAACTGCTCTCCCGACAGGGATAACTGGTTTGTCCAAATCATCTAATCAATCACTCAAGACAAGATTAGTGGTCAGGAGCTGAGAAACTAGTGGGCCATTAGGGATAATTCTTTTTCTTTTTTCTTCATTTTTTTTTTAATTTGAGGATCTCACACATGACTACAGTATATTTATATCATCCCCACTTCCCCTCTCTAGTTCCTCCTGTGTGTCTCCCATTTAAATTGATACCCCCCTCTCTCATACACACACCCACAACCCCCCCACACACGCCAAAAACAACAAACAAACAAAAATACCAAAAAAAAAGGCAAGCCTGGTTCTCTCTCCCTCAGCAACCACTGACTGCCTGTTGTTTTCTGTTCTTCACCTAAGGTGAGGCCTTGTCAAATTTTCTTTCATCCACGTTGGCATGTCCACCAGTGTGGTTTGGGAAGGTCTTGTGTGAAGGCAACCATATTGTTGAGAATTCATGGGAGCCTCTCCATCCAGTTCAGACACTAACATGCTTCTGTGCCCTCGGGTTCTTACAGTCCATCTGTGATGTCCTCCGAATAGTGAGTGTGGAATCGGAGCCCGAGACAGAGGTCCAGGACCCTCAGAATTGATGAGGTTTGGCTCCAGAAACAAAAAACAATACTGTGAGATAGCAAAGCAAGTGGGGGAGTCTTGGGTAGACTCTGGTACCCAGAGTTTATTTAATTGTTTGTTGTGAGGGTACTTTATAGGTACATTTAGAACTGGCAGTCGGTTGACCTTTTAGGTTGTTAAGGATGGTGTGTGGATGAGGTGCCATCCAATCAGTGAGAGATCTTAAGAACAAAACAGAGGTTTCTGTGAGGGTAGGAAATACCACTCCTGTGTGGCGCTTATCCTCTCCTTCTGAAAATGGTGCATCTCCTGCCTACTTGTCTCTATTGAATGCCATGACTAGTCAGGCGACTTGGGAGTCTAACAGGAGCCTGAACCCTAACAGTGCTTTCAAGCAAAAGTCACTCCATAGCATTTCCCTTTCCTGAGGTGAGAGCCGGGTTTCTCAGTCATTGGCTGAGGAATTTTCCCAGTCATTTTGGGACACACAACTTATGGGTCAGCTTCTCTGCGTTCCTCTTAGCAGCTGAGAGTCATCTCTTGTATTAGCGGCTGTAATAAAATACTGGATAGCGGTACCTTACTGAAGAAACATTTGGGCTTATAGTTCCAGGGTATACACAGTCCTTTATGACAGGGAAGGTGAAGCAGAAGACTGCCAGTCCCATTGTATCCACAGTTAGGAACTAGAAAGGAATGAGTACTGGTGTTAGCTTGCTTTCTCTCTTCTATTCAGTCCAGGAACTCAGAGCACGGAAAAACACTGCTGACATTTAGGGTAGGTCTCCTCACCACAGTTAACCTAGTCTAAATCTAATCCCTCAAAGACATGCTCAGGGACTTGTCTCTCTGACAATTCTTAATCCCATCATGTTGACTATAAAGATTAAACATCACAGCAGTGCTGTAGTCAAGGCATTGTCTGGGCCTGACAGCCTCTTGTCCCTGCCCCTGTTCCTGCCACACCTGAAAGATGCAGAATGGTAGAAACAACCAGGTACTCTCATTTCACAGCAAAGAAGCCTGAGTGGTGAGGCCCTTAGATCTGAAGTCGTGACCCTGTTGGTGCTTTCCTGTTCCTTTTTCTCCAGCAGCTTAGATGAGATCTAGGGGCTACTGTGCTGCCCAGGACTTCATTATCCACAGAGCACAAGGAATAGATTACCCATCATATGTGTGCAGGAGAACAGGCCTGCAGAACTCTGCTCAGTGTCTAAAACATGCCGGTTTGCTTGGGACAACAACATTTCTATACGGTTTTTTCTTGGTATAACTATTACTAGGAACTTCTCTGCTCTCAGAAGTACCCTGTTTCAGATGACAAAAATTCTCCAGTCATCTATTCCTAATCAAATACACTAGCGTGCTTTCCCTGTAGGAATATATCTCCTATTACCCAGAGGCTCCAGGCAACAACATTGCTTAATGACCTCTTCCACCCTGCTGCAAGGTCTGTGAACTTTCCCAGAGCCTGTAAAGACATTTGAATTGTGCCAACTTCTTGTGGATGGGAAGATGCTTTTCCAACCGGATTCTGAGCAGAAGTGTATAATCCTTGTAGATCACTAGCTTCTGGCTCCTTCAGGCAGTCTCCATAGATATTACTTCAGCAACAGACAGGGAAATGGTCAATAAGTTGTTACAGTTGTACCAATCAGTTGCTGAGATCCTAACGTTTGCCACTCAGCACAGTTCATTGATTCAGCCCCTCAGTTCAGCAAACAGTAGAGACCTCCAGTTGTCCTTCCCCAATGTTTGGGGCTTTTGATTATTTGAATAGAAGCTACCAGGAGAGAAAGGGCCAAGGTGCTGTTAAGACATCTCAGCTGCCTGTGGTTGAAAGTTTGTTTCTAGTAGCCATAGAGTGAAAATAATTACAAACTTTGGGCAAAATATTAAAGTAAAATAAAATTAAACTTCATATTGGGATAAAACAGATAGAACTGATAGCCCAGAAACCTAGAAGAAAAAAAAATCAACACTGAGTGTCTCTCCTTCTAGGTTTGTCCTGAAGGTTAGGTTCCAATCTTGACCATCAAAGATGCCAAATATTTAAAGGGCTACTCCAAGTATCTCTTACTGGTTAAGGGTCAAGAAGACTGAATTGGAATGATTATCTTGTCTATAAAATAACAGGGAAAAAAACTTACAAACATGAGCCATACATAGGAGCCAGCTCAACTTCTGTGTATAAATTCTTTGCAAATCTCTGGTACAACTTATTTAAGCTAAGGACAAATTACAAGTTGTTCAGATAAATTGATTAAGAAAAGGGCAGAAACTTCACTAGTGGCTGTTGGAGAGGGGACAGGATTTGAAGTTTGTATTCAGCCAATGAACTGTTGCTAAAGCAGAAATTGTAAACTTGAGGGGAACTTGTCTAGTGTAGAATTTACAATATACCGGGCCTAATTTAGATTTCTAAGCATGCGAAGAAACAGGAATGTGTGACCCACAGTCAAGTCGTCTTTTACTCGTGTCATGAGTATTAATAAATCATAAATTATGTTGATAGCATACAATAACAAATGGTTGAGGTTATGTGTCACACAGGTCAGCTGACTGGCTCACTCACAACCAGGAAGTTGAAATTTTCCTAAGTGTCACATTCTCCCTCATGTCATCCTTACCATGATGGGTAAGGATGGAAAAGAGAGATAGTGGGGGGGGGTACCATGCTTCTTGAAGTCCAGGTTCAGAACTGACATTCTGACCTTTGCTTACATTCCTCCAATTGGTGAAAGCCACAAGGCTGGATGGAGAACTTGGAGATCCACATTGTTGAAGACTTGGATCGAGAAGAGTCAAAGAATGTGGACATTTGTTTTTCTATTTGGCTTTGGTAGAAGAAAATGAAGGTTTGGCACATGTACAACCGGTGAGCTTATTATAAATTGTAATTATGTAAAGAATAGGGGCACATAATCTATAGATTATAATAAGACATACAATATTCATCATTATCCATGCCATATAGTCAGTGGTAGGTTTCAACCAATGGATGTTTTATGGGAGTGTCACTTTTATCCATAAGAAACCTGTAGCTGTTATTGAGAACTGTGAAGCTTTCCTACGGAAAAGAGTTGATTGTTTTCGCCAAAGAGCAAGATGAGCTTACATCAAATAAAGCTGTGTGTCGGAACTTTGAGTGAATACCTTCACGCCGAGTCAGTAATTATTGAGTAGCAGATAGTTTACTCAGTTTTTTTTTTCTTTTGGTTTTTTGAGACAGGGTTTCTCTGTGTAGCTTTGGAGCCTATTACTCAGCTTTTTTTTGTTTTTTGTGTGCCACTTACAACATGGCGGCGGTGGCGGCGGGGGGGGGGGGGAGGAGCAAGATGCTCCTGTGCATTTACTCTGCATGTTTGACATGCTGTCCATCCCATTCTTAAAATCTGAGCAACCAGGAAAACCATGATCCAAGTGCCCATTTGTAGAGCTGGCAGATTCCTGAGGTGAAAATATCCCCTCAGCTATAGGAGGGTACGGCTGGGGAGAAATACAGCAGTGCCCACTGCCCACTGCGTGTGTGGTATTCCCACCCCACAGTAAAATACAGAGCCAATTACTTCCAGAGCATAGACATCATAGGCTAATTGGGATGTGGTGAGGTTTCAGTATTTTGTATCTTTGTTTTTCATATAATTTGTCATATGTTTATGTAATTTAATTTCAATAATGGCTGGGTTTAGCAGCCAGCATGCATAATTTCAGAAAATATGTTAAAGGGCTTTTAGGAGCTTGTGTGAGCTGGCTTCAGTGCAACATCAAGACCTCTTCCCTTTTCTTCTGTGGTTAGAGATTTCTAGAGATAACAAAGTGCCAGGAAAGTGTGTCCATTTTCTTCTCATGTTCCTGGCCCAGTGCCTGCCATAGAGAATATTCTTGATAAAGGCAAATTGAATAAATACAATTGTAGGCTTTGTTTTTTTCTTAAGCTCATGCTCCTAACTGGCAAGTTTTTTTCCACCCCCACTCATCCTGTGTGAGTGGCACGGTGCAAAGTTTAGAGTGGCCTGAATTCAGCTCTTGGCAGTGTCATTAGCTACAGACAGTTGAGTTATCAGTAATCAAGTGGTTAGCAGTAATGGTATTACTTTCCTTTTATGGATGTCACCAGGGCACATGTATTACAAGTGGGTGTTCCTTTGGTATCTAGCAGAGGACCTGGTACCTATGAACTTTGGACCGACATTTGTTGTTAGAATTACTAAAAATTAGCTGTATCATTTCCTGGACATCTGTCAGACATGCTGCAAGAAACTTTCATTTTTCTGTATTTCAGAATTGCAAAGATGAGATTATGGAGGCCTAGGGGACTGTGTGATATGGCCAAGAGAATACAGAATTGAAGACAAGACTCAAACAATAGAATATCAAAAACACACACACACACACACACACACACACACACACACACACACACACACACACAGAGGCTGGTGGTACATGAACTAGAATATTCTGTCTTCTCTGTGGCCCATTTAGAATTCAACTCCTGCAGCTTTGAAGTTGCCACATGTGGCCAGTATTAATGACTTTTCTCACTAGTGTGACGAAATACCCAACAAAAGCCACACATGGAAAGTAGGGCTTATTTTGGATCAAGATTTGAGTGCAGTGTTCATCATCACAGTGAAGGAGCTGTGGTGTCTGGAGTGGGGAGCAGGTGGTCACACTGTTTCCTCATCAAGAAGTGGAGAGAGAGAGGAAGGCAGGTCCTTGGCTAACCTTCTCCTTTTAATTCAGTCTAAGACCTCAGCTCATGGGTCTGTAAATGCTGTCACAGACACCAGAAGGTGTTTGCATGTGTGATTATAAAGCCTGCCAGGTTCACAAACAAGATTAACAAACACATGCCCTTTTTTGACTCTTCATCCAGGCCACAGTAGTTGGCATTCAAGCTTCTTTTTTTCTTTTAATTTTAATTTTTATAATTGTAATTAGACCAATTTTAAATTAGAAACAAGCTATGTCAGTCCCAGTTCTCTCTCTCTCCCCTCTGA
Organism: Cricetulus griseus; assembly: GCF_003668045.3. NCBI lineage: Eukaryota > Metazoa > Chordata > Mammalia > Rodentia > Cricetidae > Cricetulus > Cricetulus griseus. Next base: position 20,657,185 of record NC_048603.1, read on the forward strand.
ATCACTCTTGGAAGTGCTAACACACACACACATAAAACCCAGCAAATCGCAGGATTGTCACCATCTCTCTTGCACTAAATCTCAGGCAGGTGGCGCTGTTCCCCAAACACTCTTGGCCCTCCTCAAAGCTCCTTCCTGCTCCCTCTCCCAGGCTCTTTGGGGTCAGTGCTTTCTTTTTAAATGTAAACGGGCTTTTGAATTAGAGTTGACATTTCACCCAGACGTATACAATAAAATAGGTTTAACTCAAAGCTTATTTTAGAACAGTTCCATCAACCCATTGGCTGTGAATTCCCCACCTCCCCAAACACCCCCACGGTTCTAGACACCCATGGGTCTGCTTTCTGTCCCCCTAGATGTACATAGACTTTCTGTTGGGAGCTTGGCTCTAGTCAGTGTTACCAAGCATCACAGTCACTGGATTTTTTGCCCCCCCTCTCTCAGAGCCCGCACAACCCTAGAGTCCCAAGGCTAACACAGCACGCCAACCTCCTCCCTTCAATACAGAAGTGCTGGTGCCACTCGGGGGAGGGGAATGCAATTTAATATCTTCCCATTTCATAGTCATCCATGTAAACAACTCACTCCATCAGGGCATAAATTGAATTACTGCTTTAATAGAGGCATAATCAGCAGGCTTTGAAAAAGAGATTGCTTCCTCCTAGGAGGGTAGAACAGGGTTTCACAGAGCAGTGGGATTGAAGAAATATGAAAGATAAACAAGGAGACCACAGGGTCAAAAGTAGGGAGGAGCTTCGGAATGAGGGGCACCAGGGACAGAGCCTGCAGGGGTCTTCATGTGTGTGGGAGATGGTGCTGATTTGCAGAGCTGAGGTACAAGGGCAGGTGGGTGCTGAGGGCAAAGGGCTGAGAAGTAAGGCTTATTGCAGAGTTCTCCAACCTTTATTTTGTTATTGTTCCCTTAAGGAGAAAAATTCAATTTAGATTTCATTTCTTCCTAATGAGAGACATTAAACACTAAGAGATACAATTTGGTTGAACAGGATTTGGCTTTGGTGTGCCCCTGCTATTATACCGTCGTCATATTTTTCACCTCTCAAGAATCAACCTTCTTTTACCCCTTTGGAGATAAGTCCCATCAAGAACACATGGCAGTTTCAACCCTTGCAAATGTCGTGTATTGTCCCCATGAGACGAGCACCTGTATTGACCTCCCGAACATAGATGAGGAACCAGTCACAGAGTTCAAACCACTGGACCAGTATTCCCCATGTGGAGAGGGGCAGAGCCAGGCTTTGGTCCAAGTGTTAGCCAAGCCAGCTCTCTATTCTCTGAGCCGGTAGACCATTCTGGAAAGAGCCAGGACTTTGAAGTCTGGCTCTCATGACTTCATAGCCAGCTGTGTGGCTTTAGATCATTTAATTGACTGAGGCTTTCCTTTCTTACTCTGAGAGATGGGTTTTGTTTTTGTTTTATTATCATTCATTAATTGTTCAAGATAATGGGTTTCATTATGGCATTTCATAGATGTGTATAATATACTTATTATCTTCAATCTCCTAGTCTCATGTCTGGCTTTCCCTCCCACTATACCCTTTCCTCTACCACCAAACTCTCCTACTTTCATGTAGTACTGTAGGAGAGACTGTGGCCAGCCTACCCAAGCTGCAATCCCTCCCACCCTGTGCCCAGGCCAGCCAGCCTGCAAGGACATGGGCAGCAGGAACTTCTTCCCTGAGCCAAGCCTGCCTCTATGCCCAGAGACTGCCGAAGAAGAGACACCTGACCTGGAGACACCAATGAGAAAAGGACAATGAAGCAGAGTCAGCTGCCTGAGCCAATAGGACCTTGGCAGGGGGTATAAAAGCAGGTCTAACTTCCTTAATAAATGAGTCTGCAGCAGGCTCTGCTACTCACAGACTCCCAGTGCCTGAGTCATTGGTGCTGCATCTTCTCACTCCTTCCCCCAAGGGGTGTCCTAGTAGGGTAACTGGCAACATCTCATGGACCCTGTGCTGGCATGGGTCTCTGCCTGCTTGAATCAGGGTGTATTTTTTCCCCATCGCTGTGGCTGATTTTTGGGCCTTGATCTTTGCCTTTTGTTGCTGGTGGTGCATTGGCAGATGAATCCATGTAGGTGTACTTTTACTTTCTCTATCAGCAGCATGTTTCCGAACCCCCTTTTTGGTGACTTGTTTGGTGAGTTGGCCCTCGTGTGTTTCATGTCCTTGGTCCTTGAGAAGGTGAGCGAGGGGACCCTCCTTTTCCGTCTCTTCCTTTTGGCAGTCTGGTGCCATCTACTACAGTTAGGTCCAACACACTTGCTGTTTTTGTTCAAGTCTGTCTTTGTTTTAGACTTTGTTCTTGTTTATGTCTTCTGCCATTAAGAGAAGGCAGAACTTACCCTCCCACTGTAAGGAGCCTCAGGTGAGGGCATTACAATCAATATTGGTCACCAGGTGCCTTAAGGTTAAGACTGATGATCTGGAGGATTTCTGGGATGAGGCTGTGGTGTTGACCTATTGGATTTGTCCCGAAAACATGTGGGAGCCTGGCCTCTGGATGCGTGTGCTCTTTCTTGCCTGAAAGTATGATGTCGCCTCAGGAGTGACCCTCTTTTTCCTATTCTTTGATTGGGATATTGTCTTATCTTGACTATAAATACACTAATCTTGAGTGTATTTCCACACTCCAGATTCTCATAGCACTTCAGCTCCCAGGATGTAGCCCTCCTTGGGTGGTTTCTTGGGCCTGACTCACAGAAACTCCTGAGGCATAGTTGACAGGCATTCCTCCCACCTGGGTGTGCTTCCCAGAGATGTCATCCTTCGAGGGCCAGTAGTCAATGACAGGTAAGGACCTGTGAGGCAGGCCAACCTAAGACAGACATGGTCTGCCATGCTGGATGCTCTCTGAGGCAGGGACAATGAGGCTGAAGCTAGAACTTTGACTCCTGCTAAGGTGAATATGTAGGAGAAGCTGCTGGCCAGCATACCCAGGCTGCAGGTGTCCAGGCCAGCCCGCATGAGCATGCATGGCAGGCACTTCCTCCCTGAGCCAAGCCTGCCTCTATGCCCAGAGACTGCTGATAAAGAGACACCTGACCCAGAGACACCAATGAAGAAAGTTCAACAAGGAGAGTCAGCTTCCTGAGCCAATGGGACCTTAGGAGGTGGCATAAAGTCAGGCCTAACTTCCTTAATAAATGAGTCTACAGCAGGCTCTGCTACTCACAGACTCCCACCAGTGCCTGAGCCATTGGTGTTGCATCTTCTCACCCCCTCCCCCAAGTGGTCTGAGCAGGGTAACCAGCAACATAGCACTTCTGTTGTTTTCTTTCTTTGTGCATATTTTTCTCTTTTTATTTAATTATTATTGTTACATGTTTACATAGTATAGATACAGTTCTTAGAGCTGACCACTTCATATAACTAGGGGTTCATCCCTAGGAGGAGACTGATTGCCCTTCTCTCAGCAGCTGGCTACCTACAGAACTTCATCTAAGATTGGAGCCTTGTGAGACATGCTCCGTTAATATCACATCAACTGTTGTCAGTTGTTCAGTTCAGTCTTGCTTAAGCTACTGTGCTGTTGATGTTTCTACGGGTGATGATTCCCTGTATATAGAAGACATAGTCTCGCTGCATGCATCTTGGTCCTATGGCTCTTACAATTTTTCCATCCTCTCTTCTATGATGTTCCCTGAGTTTTACGTGCATGGATTGTGTTGTAGATGTATTAGTTAGGGCCGGGCACCTCACAGTCAGTTGTTCTCTGCATTTTGACCACTTGTGGCTTTCTGTCGTGGTCTCTGTCTGCTATTAAAAAGTGATTTCATGAGAAATGAGAGCTACTACTGACCTCTGGGTATAAGGATAAATGTTTAGACTACAATTAGGAGTTGTGATGGTTTAGGGAAATTGCAGCAGTAGATTGTCCTCTAGGTTCCATGACTTCATTAGCCATGAGTAGCTAGCTAGGATTACAGCACCAGGCATGGATTCCACCCTATTGGGGGGCCCCCAGGTCCAATTAAACAGCTGTTGGTTGACCGGAGATGTAAGTGCCACTATTGCACATTTGGTGAGATTTTACCATGTTGGCCGTTGTTCACAGGCATTGTAGCTGGTTAAAACTATTGATTGAATTTTTTCTCTTGCCACCTTTCATTGCACCTTCTAGAACTGTAAGAGTTAGTTTACAGGAAGGAGGGTTCTAGGTCACTTCCAGATCAGTTCTTCCAAGTATTGTATCCAAAGTGTGTGATGTCTTCAAGTCTCCTATGGAAACTTGCTTTCAAATTCTGGGAAGCAAGCAAAGGCAACATCAACAACCTAAATTGTTTTGGGGGTTTCTTGGGCTCTCATAACCAACAACTAGAAAAGAGGTTTCTCATGACTGATACTGGGGTTTTTTTAGATAGTCTATGACTCTTGGGAGGGGTATTATCACACCAAGGGAGTGGCACAACTTCATAATACGTAACTGTGGTAGTCTGAATGTAATTGGCCCTGATAAGTTCACAGGGAGTGGTACTTTTGGGAGATGCAGCTTGTTGGAGTAGGTGTGTCCTTGGCGGAGGAAGTGTGTGACTGTGGGGTAGACTTTGAGGTTTTCATTGCTCAAGCTGTGCTCAGTGTGGATACAGTTCATCCCTGTTGCTTGTGGATCAAGATGTATTAACTCTCAGCTCCTTCTCCAGCTCCATGTCTGCCTGTGTGCCACCATGTCCCACCACGATGATAATGGACTAACCTGTGAAACTATAAGCCACCCGATTAAATATTTTCTTTTATGAGAGTGGTTGTGGTCATGGTTGTCTCTTCACAGCAATTCAAAACCCCAACTAAGATAGTAAGGGGTTGAAGTAAGATTTGGGATGAATATAAAAATATAAAATATTATTATTCTCTATGGCTTTTGTGAGATGTCCGTGGGAATTGTTTTCTATACTGCTGAGCTCTGAACAGGCTGGACATAGTCTCAGAACTGTTCAGCTTCCTGACTTTTACTTCCCCTCCTGCTGAGTGCAGAAACGGAACCCACACAGGTGGGTGATGGGTGTGAGGGTACAAATGATTGCTTGTTCATGGCAGAAGGCATAGGGGTGGTGGGGTGTGCTTCCTGCCGGGACTGCTGATGAATGTACGTGTCTCAGCTAACACTGTAGGGACTGAAGCAATGGGTGGCCTGGGCATCCTGGGGTCTGATGAAGCAGAGTAGCCTGTCCTCCCTTTTCTTATCCTCAGGTAGTTCTAGCTCCCTGGGAAGCCTGGCTCTCTGGTTCCTCCAGACCTGCTCGTTTGCCTCCATGGGAAGTAGACAGCCAAGAGGGAGTCCATAGGCAGAATCCTTTTGGCTATGTCTTAGGTGGTGCTTCCCCCAACTAGGCCAAAGCAAACAAAAAGGAGGCAGGAGATCTATGCGTCAGCCAGCTGAAAGGGAGCAGGCACACCCCAGGAGAAGTGGAGTCAGCATCTGAGAATTCTGTCGTCTCTGATCCTTCCTCCCCCAGCTGACGGGCTTTAGAAAAAGGCAAAGTCTCCTAAATGCAGGGTCTTCAGTCTTTGTGATTGTGATTGTGTGTGTGTGTGTGTGTGTGTGTGTGTGTGTGTGTGTGTGTGTGTGTGTGTACATGCATGTATGCATAAGTGCATACCAGAGGGCAAGCCCAGTTGTCAATTGTCATTCCTCTACCACTGTCCACCTTGATTTTCACAAAGATAGTTTCTCAGGGACCTGAACTCATCAAGTAAGCTCGACTGTCTGGTCAACAAGCCTCAGCAAGCCACCTGTCCCTGCTTCTTCAGGATTATACCAGGCCTGGTTCTGTGGCAAGTGTGCAGGTGTGGGCTCACTGGATAGTGGGCACTGGCTCTTTGAGTTTGAACCAAACTCCTATGTGACCCAAATAGTGAATGAAGTTGGAGAAGCTTTGTCTTAAGAATATAAATCTCTCTGACAAATGATTGCTTTATTTTTTTGTTTTTGCAAATAAATTTTGTCCACCCTTGGCTTTTCCTGAGCCTTTCCTTTTTTTTTTCTTCTTTTCTTATGCAGTATTTAGACTCACTGTGCATTGCTCTACTTCTCCAGTGGGAGACCTGAGGCTTGACTTTTAATTCCCGCCCCCTAGACTAGCTATTCACAAGGCATGCATACATGCAGAGGATCAGAACTGAACTCGAGGCTGTGCTGAGGATTTTCTCCAGGTAGTGGGTGCTGTGTGTGGCGCAAGCATGATCGCCTGGCTTTTGGTGCTGAGGAAGACAGGTAGTGTTGCTCTGTTCAGCTTTTCTATTACACGGGAAAGCCTCCCTCCACTGCTAACTGCTGCATGGGCAGAGTGCGTCCCACAAGTACGTCTTCTGTGTGCTTCTTGGTGAGATCTCTGCTTTGATTTTTGAAAGTGATCCCAATGCATTTTTAGACAAGAAGTTTGACACTACACCCAGTGGCTGCCAGCCTCAGGAAGTGTGTTTTCACAGGCCGGTTTTGAAGATCTGAGGCTTTCTTTTCAGCCTTCCCCCCTTCATGTCTGCTTACCTCTGTAGCCTTTCTACCTATTCTGGAACCGGGAGTTTTAGCTGAATCATAATCTTGGGATTAAAAAGCTTATATTCTTAATACAATCTAAGGCATCCTACTGTATTTGCTCTCTGTCCTTGGGATTTACCGTTCTCCTGTGCACATCTCTATATCAGGCACACCGGCCTTCTTTATTTCTCCAAAATGTCAAGGAAGCATCATGCTCCCTCCGGGTGCAAAGCCTTTGCCTGAGCTGTAACTTGTGCTTGCAATGGTCTTTCTTATGTTCATGCTCAGATTAACTGCTGTTGTTTCTTGAGTCTCAGCTTACAGTAACATTCTGTTACCTTACTTCCTGGACCTGATACTTCATTGATATACCTTATTGGTATCTCGTTCACTGAACTTACCAGGGATGCAATGTTGCTTTCATCTGCTATTTCTGCTTCAGATGCTTGCCTACTGATTTTGGTGTGGACTGTTGCTTACGATTCTATTCCATCTTTTGCAAGTAGGTAGTACGTGGTGGGTTGTCAGTGAATATTTGTTGAGACAAAAGTTTGCAAGCAAAAGAAAGAGAGGAAGGAAAGACAAATGGCTTGCTGACATCACAGTTAGTAATGGGTGGATCTACACTTTCCATCTATCTGGATATTAAAATTCTGAAATTCTTATTTTTTCTTCTAACAGAAGCTACATCCCAGATTCCACTCTTGGACCATCTGGCTCAGGCCCTGTCTGGCTTTTCTTTGGCTTTCTGACTCCACTGTGATTTCCTCAGATGGAACATGAGAGAACCACTCATCCAATTTTTGTACTGTGCATTTCCCTTTCTTCCGTGTTTTTACTGCACATGGCACTTGATTTGATAATTTTAATCAAGAAATTAATTGTGTTTATTCCCTCAGGCAGTTTTTAGGGGAAGGGTACAGTTTTCTGAGCATCAAGTGGAGGAAGAAAGGAGTAAATTAAATTTTGTTCTGGGAGGCTGATCTGCCAACTCAGTGTTCATGCCGGAGGCAATGACGCCTCCGTTCACTTTTAATTCCACTAGCCTCGGGAGCTCAGGTTCCCCAGTCTTGAGCTGTGATCAAACATGGTGACAGTGCCCATTCTCTGTCCAGGCACAGCCGTTATTCACTCCATAATCCATGCAGGTGTACACACTGTACAAAGGGATCCAGACCGGGTTTGCCACTCTTTGAGTGTTAGAGAGGGGAGGTCCTCTCTGAAGACTATTTTATTGCTCAAACTGCCACCTGTCCCATGCATTTCGTTTGGCAGTTGACTTAAATCTTGGGACCCCAGTTTGCAGCTTTGAGGAGTGGTGCTCATTCTGTCTGCCTCATAAGTAGCTGTGAGGCACAACGGCTGTGCACAGCAGGAAGGAAGTTCCCTTACCCCATGCCTGCCCCTAGTGAAGGGCCCCTCCCTTCCTTCTGTGTCATAATCAAATGATATGACACGCCACACCATCTAACAATCTGAAAGATTTATCCTGTATGTATTTTGGTTTCCTCATGTGCAGAACCTGCTTATTGATTTCTCCCTTTCCCTAATTCCATAGACATCTAGTCATTTTGCTATATCTACGGAAGCGTTTTTTTAAAGTCCTCTTCAGAGACAACCTTGGTGTAGTAAAGTGGTGCATTTTATTGTAAGCGATCTGGAATATCCTTTATGGACTGCTCATCGTGTCTCAACCACATTTGTTTATTTCATTTTCCTTAAAACAGACACCAGTCAATGGCTCACGGAGCATTTAGTAAAGGTTACATCTGGAGGAATCACACTTCTATTTCATCTGGGACTTCGTGGGGTCCCACTATCCTCTAAGCATTTGCAGATGGCGTCATCATTTGTCACTTGAGCTCTAGAAGTGCTTCAGGATGTCCTGTTTCAGTACAACTATTTGTCTCTGGAGCGTGAACGTCCCCAACTTTGTCTTGCTGAGCTCACACCAGGTAAAAAACCATCAACGTCAGTGGGTGAAGTACTCCCTCAAGGAAGCATCATGCTCCCTCCGGGTGCAAAGCCTTTGCCTGAGCTGTAACTTGTGCTTGCAATGGTCTTTCTTATGTTCATGCTCAGATTAACTGCTGTTGTTTCTTGAGTCTCGGCTCACTGTAACATTCCGTTACCTTACTTCCTGGACCAGATACTTCATTGATACACCTTATTGGTATCTCGTTCACTGAACTTACCAGGGATGCAATGTTGCTTTCATCTGCTATTTCTGCTTCAGACGCTTGCCTACCGATTTTGGTGTGGACTGTTGCTTACGATTCTATTCCATCTTTTGCAAGTAGGTAGTACGTGGTGGGTTGTCGGTGGATATTTGTTGAGACAAAAGTTTGCAAGCAAAAGAAAGAGAGGAAGGAAAGACAAATGGCTTGCTGACATCACAGTTAGTAATGGGTGGATCATAAAGGGGCATTTTAGTTTCTTCTGAGAGGCCCATGGGATCTCATGGGGGTCTCAGAGGCAATTCCTTCACATCGCTCTGTGCTTTTTGTGGACTAAGATAATTGTTTAACTGTGTAAAGATGTGTTGTATTTGTTTCACCTTGCCTGCCTTAAGGCACCTGGTTGATCTAATAAAAAGCTGAATAGTCAATAGCTAGGCAGCAGAGGGATAGGATGGGCGGAGAGAATGAGGAGGAGGAGTCTAAGCTCAAGAGAGAATGAGGGAGAAAGAAAGGGAAATGCCCAGGGCCAGCTAGTCAGTCAGCTGCCAGCTGGACACGGAGGAAGCAGGAAACTAGGACATACAGAATGAAAGGAAGGTAAAAAGAACCGAGGCAAAATGTAGATGAAGAGAAACAGGTAAAAATAAGTTATGAGCTAGTGGGACAAGCTTAAACTAAGGTCAAGCAAATAACTCTCTGGGTGACGATTTGGGGCTGGCAGTCTGAGAAAGCCTGCTATGTGTGCTGGTCATGGCGGATACCAGTCCATCAACTTGCATATCTACACACGTGGGATGTTCTGGAGCCTTCCAGACACCACAGTGGTAGCACGCCTCCCCCAGAGTCATGCGGTGCCTGGGTGGTTGTTTCAGACCTCGGCGGCTCTTTCTTGCATCTGTGTCTCCATGGTGGGATGGTGATTGAGGTGTATGGCGTGCTTTGCTTATATCACTCTACTTCTCACATGTCGAAGCAACCACAAAACGTGGATATTTTTATTTTATTTTACTGCAAACAAGGAAGTCAAGACTCAGAACAGTTCAGGTATCAGCCAATACCTCTCTCTTAGCCAATAGCTGTGCTGGGATCCCACCGCAGTCCTGGATATCAGGGTGACATTATTACTCTATTTACCCGTGTAGGCAGACTACATATAGATGACTGGGCCTGTTAGCTCACCCCTGTGGAAGGTAATGAGGTGATTTTTATGAATGAAGGACATGACCTGCTTGATGGCACTTCATTAGAATACTAACCCCAGGACTGAGGGCCTGGTAGTGAAATCCTCAGCTGGCTCTGAGTGTACAATGACTGTGTCTGTAAATAATGCCTTTTGGCCTGTTCCATTTCTGCCTCTCTGGGGAAAGATTAAATCGGTACAGCCTCTTAGCCTGGTAGCATTGTCTTTATCCAAAGGACCAAGGGAATATGTAGGTCTGGTTTTGAAAAGTTTCCCTCCAGGCATGGGGGAGTCCATTCTTTTGCTTATTCACCAAACTATTCATTAAACAGACAGGCATTTGGATCCGGTGTGTAATGGGGGAGGCAAAGAGGAGTTAAGTGTTGGTGCTGCCCTTTCCTGTATCTTCAGGATCATTTTTTAAAGAGCCTGTGATGTGCCCCAGACAGAATAAAGTTACCCAACATGATTGGAATGTAGATATTCCTCAATAGCATGATTCCTCTGCCTCAAGTTATATCGCTATGACATACCCATCCCCAGGGGCTATGGCATTTCAGTTTGAAGACAGGCAACACACTATCACTAATTTGTACCCTTGTCCAAATCCATAAGGATCACTGAGTACTAGCAATGGACAGATAAGAGTTGGTGCTAGACAGAGGGGATAGATGCAGAAGACAAGGCTTGTGCCCTTGAGGAGGTCACACCATGTTCAGGATGGAATCATCATTGGAGGAGCTGAGCAGGAGGCCCACAATGCATTATGGGAGCACAGTAGTAGTGGTATCTGGAACAGACAGCTGAGATTTGAAAAGAGACAAGCTGTGTCATGTGAGCTTCGTAAGGATGTTGGATATTTGTAAAGGGATGCTAAGTTAAGGGTGTGTCTGACAATGAACTTTATTTGACTCAAGCAAAGTCTTCTTCCTGGGGACTTGAGAGACTAGACTTGGGAAATGTCTTATATGGTATGGCATGGAATCAGGAGATGAAAAAATACTGCAAGAATTTAACTGTGGTGTGAAATATGCTTTGGAACAATAACTGTGGGTGGTGGTAAGGATAACAGACTCTATGAGACAGAGCAGGTGAGAGGTTATGGTGGGCTCCAGTAAATATGTAGTGACTCTTCCAGGACTCCTTATAGCCTTCAATGGTGCCAAGATTATTTTACAGCCAGCTGCACTGGCCTGCGTCATCTTAATAAGGATTGTTGTCATTTTTTCCAGGTTCCCTACGAAGAAGACAGCCTCACTACTTCTATACACAGGCAACGTTCTACACAGTTGTGGTTTTCTTTCTAGTGGTTCCTCGTCAATTAATCCATTCTTGATTAATTGAAGTCATTAGTGATCAATACAAATTCACGCTTATTAAGTGCTCAATTGTGTGAAAAAAACTCACAAAGCCATGCTCCTCCATATATTTTCTTGGAGCATTCATTTTAGAGGATGGTAATGAACGTTTATCAGATATTAAAGGGCTCCTAGTCAAATATGCTTGGAGGTACTCAGGTGTCCCAGCAGAATGATCTGGCAGAATAACCAGGCTCTCAATTACCAGACAAAATAGGTTTGTGCAGGAAGGATCCAAATGGAAGGGAGAGCCTACTCCCAATACCATAGTCCTTCACTCCACCCTCTGCAGACATGGCTGCTTCTCTTACATTCTTACACTAAGGCCTGGGGAGATTCATATCTTGGTAGCAAAACAATTGCAGACCATGCTTTTGCTCCATCTCTAGACTGTCAGGGACTTGTGGGTGGGGGTGTGTCCATATTCATTTTAGCTTCTCTACGGCAAAGCATTTCTGTGGTGCTATTTGCCCATCACTGACATTTCTAGGGTCTTAGGTCTATACCCACAACATGAATCTTGTGTCATTTCAATTTCTTATTATTGGTGACCTCTTAAACACTCTGTTAATGACTTTGTTAGTGATCATGAAACCCTCACACAACACTTCAGCAGCATAGCGTGCCTTGATCTGTTCCTGCCTACTCTTTCCTGTAGACCTTAGATCCAGGAGCCAAGCAAACCTCAGGCTCTAGCCCACTGGAGTTATGGAGCCTATGCTAGAAGTTAAATTTAGAAGAAGATCATTGGGATATATAGAGGAAAGGAAGAGCCAGTTGTTTGACTGCTGACCAGAGTTCTTTGGTCTGTGAGAAAGTCTCTGGGTTGAATCTTTCATTCCCAAAATAGCTGCTATAATAGCGTTGTGCTGTGATTATTGAAAGCTTGAGTTAGCAATTGATTTTTAGCCTGAGAGATCAATGTGAAAAGAGATTGCAACCCAGGATTATGAAGAAGCCATCTGTGACCCCTGCACTCATGAAGCAGCAACATTCACCCTAGCCAGAGACATCACCACCTTATAAACATCATAGGTCTGTGGTGTGTTTGTGCCACTGTAAACTCTTTAGGGGTCACGACTGGTGTTTGTCAAATAGCAACTGACCTATGGTAGATGTTGGGTGTGATGCTCCCAGCAGGCCCTCCTGTCACCTGAAGTGACAAAGTAGAGCAGTTATATTAGTTGGCCACTACATTCACAGAGTGACAAACAGGGTTGTAAACCTATGCTAATGCCAACAAAGAGTCTAAGTCTTGCAGAGTTAATGGGGACCTCTTTATGCACTTAGAGCTCTAGATGCGTCAGTGTTCTAACAATCAGCTCTGTACAGCAGTGTTCCCTGGTGCCCAGGCAGCCCTGGTAGCCTTGGTCTTGAAGGGATTTTCTGTTCTCAATCTTCAAATGTCTTTACTCTGTGTTCATTTCAGGTAACCCCAAATGTCATGACAGCCCATCTATCAAAGTAAGTGTTTAGTAGTCAGGTGACAAAATAGTCTTAGCTCATATTCACCTCATAATGAGCTCATTGTTCAAGAGACTCACCCCATTGTCTTGCTCAGTTATTTAGTGTGTCTGGAATAGATAGACTCAGCAACTTTAAGAATACCTATGTTGATCTTGGACCCAAGGTGTGAGGTTCTTTCTGGTCGAGTACCTGGGACTTTGACCCTCATTCTACAGAGATTGGAACCAGAGCAATGCCTTAATACTGGGTGGGAGGGATTTCAGAGTTCAATGTCACCTGATCAAAGTCCTTTTTGAAAGCCACAGACATGGTGATCTTTATCACCCCCACCCCTTTATTCTCCAGCTTGGTTTTTCAAAAGTCAGATGGATACTGGAGAATATTCATGGGGTAATCAGATTGGGTTTTGATTGTCATTGCTGTCCTAAGTACCATCTTTACCAGGGGGGTTAATATGACACACTGTCATATAGTGTGTAGACACTGACATGACCTTTATCTTCCATATCAACTGTGAAGACCACGGGCATCAGCTGGCAGGCCCTGCAGGAACTTATCACAAATTGCTAAGAGAACACCAATTCTCTTGTTCCATCATAACATAACTCACAGGGCTCTAGATAATCTTGACATCTCAAAAAAAAACTGGTTTGATAGGTTATTGACTTTGTGCTGACCATTATCTGGTGAGACAGGAGTAAGCATTTTGGATAAATTAAAAAGATACACGTGAATTACAGGGTAGAAGACAAACTCTACTAAAATTGAGGTCTTCCTCCTTCAGTAAGGTTTCTAGGTGCTCAGTGGTCTTGAGAATGTTGAGACATTGCCTCCAAGATGAAAGACAGGTTGTTAACACTTACTTTGAAAATTCAAGAGCAAAACATATGGCACATTAATATTGCATATATCCATAGATTAATGCAGCTCTCAGACCTCATTAAAGAAGTTTCCTTGTACAGACACTCACACCTGGTGAAAGAGTAGAAAATGAGCATCAATCATCATGACATCGCATCACAACCCTCTCTTCTGGAGCTCAGCAACCATCATGGAAATCTGAGCAGAAAGATTGTACGAATAAGAGTTTAGGAAGGAATGGACATGGAAGGTGGAGCAGAAAGATTGTACCAGTGAGAATTTAGGAAGGGCTGGAGTAAAATCAGTGTCTTTAGGATGTGACAGGATTGCAGTACTCATGTATTCACAGCAGTGGTAGTTGCTACACAAGACTAAACTACATCAGGACAGTCTGTCTTCTAGCCTGGAGGGGGAAAGGATTCATTATTCATTGTCCCTCACCTCTCGCTGAGGGGAAGTTGACAGTGAAGAGCAGCCAGGAGAGGGGAAGAATTGGTTTTGTTTTTGTTATTTTTTGGTTTGGTTTTTCGAGACAGGGTTTCTCTGTGGCTTTGGAGACTGTCCTGGAACTAGCTCTTGTAGACCAGGCTGGTCTTGAACTCACAGAGATCCACCTGCCTTTGCCTTCCGAGTGCTGGGATTAAAGGCGTGTGCCACCAACGCCCAGCATGTTAGTTTTCTTTAAAGATGTGGTCCCTGGTATCAGATGTGCTCTAGCTAATGACCCAACACCCATGAGTGTATGGGCGGTACACAGAAGATTACAAAAAGAGAGGTCATGAAGTTGGGATGGGTAGGATATGGAGCTATGTGCAGAGCCAGGAGAAGCAAATGTGATAAAAATATATTGAATGCACGTGTGAAATTCTCCAAGATTAACAAGATAGGTCAAACTATGGCACCGAATTTGGAAACAACATATAAAATATTGGACTGCAATTTGAGAAATCTGCAGTCATCTGGAAGCTGTCACTTGCACCTGGAAACAGGAGCAATAGAACACTGCAGCCAGGTCTGGTCACAGTGCAAGCTCCTCTATGTCTGGGATCTCCTAGTCCATCTGATTCCTGGTTGGTGCGGAGTCCGTGGAAACAGGGAGAACGGATGATACACCTAGGCGGCAATGGCAGAAGAACCACGGTGCGGATTTCTAAGACTTTGGGAAAAAATATATTAACATCTTCTTCAAGTAACAGTTTCCTGTGAGGTGAACACAGGCTTGTTGCTGGGGCTTTAGAGAAAATGGAGGCCTGACCTTATGGGCTGAGCTTTCAGTCATGTACCGAGTATTTAAAACCACTTTAATACTGATTCCCTTTGCGTTGCTGCTTTCTCCCTGACCTGGTGACTTAGCATTCAGTCTGCTACTCCTAGGCTTACCCTGTGGTGAGCTCCCAAATTTGCCAAGTAAAATGGTGCTGCCAATACTCCATCATTCACTGAGGCCTCAGTCAGCACTTAGGTGATATGTTGGTCATATTGGACTCCTTTCATTGTCAGGGTCTATTCTAGCCTGAATGGACTATTATTCCAAGTTTAGATTGCCTTTTACTGGTCATGCCAGTTTGACCTTAGTTGCAGTCATGCTGTTACACACACCGTTGCTTCTGACCAAGAAACACTCTTCACACCATACAATGTCCATGGAATGATCAGGCATCACCACAGCCCTCATCAGTCCAGAAATCTCTGGCTTAATTAAATGTGAAATGGGTTACTGAAGATGTATGTGCAAATAGGAGACAATCCCTTGGGATTTTGGACTTCTATATTACAGGATGAAATTTACATTTTGTATCAGAGGCAATTATATGTCCCTATCTTTCCCCAGACAGAATATACGGTTTCAGAAATGATAACATGTGTCTATATTCACAGGTCACTTGCAGAGATTGTATTTAAACAATATAGACCTGTGGTAACTTGGAACTGTAGTCACTGTAAAGAGAGATGATGCCAGTAGGAGACACAATGACTGACACAGAAAATGATGATGATATTTAAAATTCTGTACTGCAAAACACACTGAAGTGGTATGTTTACCCATTGCGGTGGTTAATGTCACCAAGTGGAATGCACCTTTACTTTTGGTGGCATGAACTAGGAACTGTGAGTGACATGAACTAGTATCTGACACTATTAAAATTCTGTAGTGCAAAATAATAATAATGCCACCAGAAAGACTAACCACATATTTGAGGGACACAGGCACTATAAAAAGACAAGAATCTGAGATTCGGTTCTCATATAAGTATAAAAATTAATGGCATGGACAGGCCATAAATTCAAAATAAGCATGATAAATTTTCCTGCATAGATAAAAGAGGGTATTTGTGATGGGAAGCAGGAGCAAGCATTTAGTAAAAACAGCATCAAATAGAAATGCATGGTGGGAAAATAGGGTGTTAAGGAGCAATAGATGGATGACTTAGCAGAATGTCTATAGTTTAAGGATGAATTAGCCGGAGAGACAGCTGGAGGGACTCTCCCAGAAGGCATTAGAAGGGAATACAGGGTTGGGGGAATGTTTGTAGTGCTATGCTACATCTCTGAAAGAAAACACAAAAATGAATAGGAAGACAAAAGATGAAGCAATAATGGCCTGAAATTTTCTGGGCTTAAACCATGATTTAAAAGAAATCTTAGTTGAAAGACTTCATTAAATATAAGGTACGGTGGATAAAGGAAAAGGTATTTTTTTTACAAGTGGAAGCAAAATTTAAGTCTTTGAGAGAGAGATGGCGACAGACACACACACACACACACAGACACAGAGATGGAGACACAGAGATAGAGATGGAGAGACACAGAGACAGACAGACACTGTAAAAGAAAGACAAGAATCTTGAGATCCAGTCCTCATATAAGAAATACAAAGATGGTCACAGACAGCTCAGGTATATGGCAAGCACTGTGTGAAGTGCCTTGTAAGCTGAGCATATTAGCTCTTACAACCTTCTAACAACTGGCGTTCTTATTCTCTCCACTTTACACCGAGGACCCTGAATTACAGGAAATTCAAGTAGCTGCTCAAGACAACAGGAAAATGGAGAAGTAGGGAATAGAATCCTTCAGTGTCTTATTCTCAATTCTGAAGTCTTAACACTGTGGGATCTGCTTGTTCTTCCAGAACTTCCAAATGAAGAATACCCATCAGTGAATACAAGTTATCTTGGTTTAGACGTCCCCACAGCAGCGCGGAGACAAGAAGGCAGTGAAGAAATACTTTCAAACTGCTACAAGAAAAATAATTTCCAATGCAGTATTAGAAAACTGGATTTAAAGAGACGAGGCAGATTGCACAAGGAAGCACACAGGAAAGGTCAGGGCAGTCTTGGCAGTCCTTTAATGCTGCTGCCTCTGCTAAATGCTGGGGAGGGCAGGCCTGCTGATGGCTGTTTTGTCTGGAAGTCCCGCTCACCGCTTGGAAAGGGTGGTAGAGAATAAATTGTCCTCCTCCGAGAAACCCTTAATCCTCTTGCCTCAGAGACTTGCTGAGCCATGGCACCAAGAACTGAGACCTTCAGACCATCCTTAATGTTTGATAAACTTAGCTGCCTTCTCTCCATATAGCTGGCCAGCAGAGATAATTGAAAAAAAAGATCATACAGATAAGTGAATTTTATGATGAAATGTAAGGCTGTAAAGAAGACAGGAAGGACATTCTAGAGAATCCCCGAATTGGTTAGCCAGTGAATGAAAGGGTTTCATGTCTTCCCAGACTAACCACTCAACTAGCTCTCGCTGATCAACCTTGACCTTAGATTTTGTAACTGTAGTGTTGGTATGAAGGATTGTCATTTTAAAAAGGTGATTCCAGGGTAATTTCTCTGTATTTATAGTGTCCACCGAAGGCCTAGCTTCATGGAAACATGTATTTTGAAGCTAGACATGGTAGTTTGCTAGAGTTCTCAATATTTATGGATAAAGAAACTGAAGCATGGGAAATAAATTATTTCCCCAAGGTCTTTCTAAAGATAAGGATAGCCAGCCTGCAAATATCCATTTCCCTCAGGGTTCACTTAGAACTACTCTAGGTCATGAGGGATAAGACTGAACAAATGCTTCTGCTTCTTTTTTTTTAATTTTAGAAAGAGAGAGAAATTTTTTTAATAAGAGAGAGAGAGAGAGAGAGAGAGAGAGAGAGAGAGAGAGAGAGAGAGAGAGAGAGAGAGAGAAATATAGGGCAAACCCAAAGATACTCCATTAAGATGATGATGGTTGTGGATGCCATAGAAAAGTTGAGATATTTTTTTATATTCAAGAGTGGGGATGCAGTTAAGGTGCGTTGTGCTATCAGCACAGGAAGGATGGAATAGGGGTTATTTGAAATAAGACTGAGCCTCCTGGAAACGTGGGAGACGATTGTTACATTGTTACACAACGTCTCTGAGCAGGAACACTCTCTGCAACTGGAAGTGAAAGGAAAGTGATGGTTTCGGAAACAGACCAAGCCCGAGGTCATGGCTCCAGATGAAGTGAGAGAGGCTCACTTGGAGGTAGAGGGCCTATGGGTTATGGGAAGATGTTTGTATTTTATTTTGGAGGTGATGGGCAGTTATTAAAGGGTTTTAAGCTAATGTCACGACACAGACAACTCCTCTAATTAGAACTCCAGCCAGGATTTGCAAAGCTGAAGTAAAGAATGTTTTGCTTCCTCCTCTGCTTGTTCCTCTCTGCATGTGTGTTGAATATTCCCACTGAAGGCAGATGCAGCTTGTTCTTGATGGCCCCAGTCATGTCCTCAACTAGTATCTTCTCTTTCCAAGACATGAGATAATGTGGAAATAATAAATTCAGACCAAAATTCAAAGGAAATGCATTACCAGAGCAATTTGAGTAAAACACTCACTCTAATAATCTGTTGCCAAGAGGGCTGCTAAGCAAGTTCTAATTAAGCTTGTGCCCAAGTGGTCCATGAGGCCATTAGTGTAAAATTATCAGTGATATTCCTGACGTGGTGTTTGTTCCATAGGTGTTTATATAAATAAGAGAGCTGGCATAAAAGTTTGTGTTAGAGTCCACCATAGGGTAACAGTATCAAAGAATACATAGCACAATGGATATCACAGTATAGAGGATCGATTAACTATAATCATTATTGTTATCGCGTCACAATGCCCTGTTTGTGTTTTGTGTTTCTTTGTGGTTTCCTGGTTACTGAGACTTAACTTTGATCATTGATATTTCAGTACCACAGACAGCAATATTGGCAAAGATTTTTCACCTCATCTGAAATATCTATTACCTATCATTTCCTTGTCCTCAACCTTGGGCGTGTGTGTGTGTGTGTGTGTGTGTGTGTGTGTGTGTGTGTGTGTGTGTGTGTGTGTGTGGACTTGTGTGTGCGTGGGGGCACATGTGTATTGCACATGGGTTGTACTTTTATTTTGGTTCATATATTTGTCAGGTGGAGGCTGGAAGACAACCTTGACTATTGCTTCTGTCCATTTTTTTTTTTTAAGACAAGGTCTCACACTGGTGTGGAACTTGCAGATAGGAAGTCTGGCTTGCCTGCAATCCTCAGAAATCTGTCTGTCTCTACCACCCCAGAACTGGGGTTACAAACTTGTGCCACTATACCTGTTTTTATTTGTTTTCTTTTCAATGAACTTAGGGATGGAATTTAGGTCCTCGTGTTTAGTAGACAAGTTCTTTACTGACTAAGGCAACTCCCCAGCACAAATCTTGGACATTGTTGGCTATGATAGCCAGGCCCAGCAAAGACACATCACACTAATCCTCTAAGATTCACCAAGAATCTCAAGGTTCTCATCTCTCCCTTAAGTGTCAGTTTTATTCCCCTTGTCACCCACCCATATCAACAAGATCCCAGCATGCCTTGCAGTCAGCAGATCCTGAGTTATCTCACTTAGAAACACATTAGCTCCTTCGCACATTTGCTGCTTTAATTAGACTAGTTTTGACAAGCTCCAAAACTTTGTTTTTGATTTTTATCTTTGGGATGATTTAAAGCTCCATAAAACCGTGTAATTGCTGTGGGCAGGTCACATAACCACCAACATCCATCTGTTTCCTCAGAAAACTGATTCTTCCAAGCTCAGAGCAGAATGCGGAAAGCACACAATAAGACACAATTGCCATAGGTCAATGTGCTCTCTCATGGTGAACATCCCCTTTGTCTCTTGCATTATTGGTGGTGTGTGGATGCTACTATTTGGACTTTCCATCCATTTTCAACCAATTTACATCCTAGAATGTGGGAGGGAGGCTCCTTTTAGAGGCATTTTTTGAGTTTTTCTATTTTATTATTTTATTTTTTATTTTTATTTTATTTTATTATTTTTTCAAATACCAAGCATACAGTTTTAATTCTTGGTAGTTAAAAAGGAACATTAATTGCAGAGTTACCTGTTAGTTTTCCATTTCCAGTTTGGGGCTCTGAAATCACAAACACAGTTGCACTTGTCTTCAAAACCTTGAACTTGCACATGCAATCCTTGCTTTTTTCCCTCAACTACCCAAGTGAGAAAAATGATTTGTCATCTTAAAGTACAGGTCTGAGAGTAGGAGGAAAAGCTCATGAAAACTAGGAGCACAAATACACAGACCAAACTTGAAAAAGTGATCTAGTTAGAAAAACTAGTTAGAAGTAGCTGCTTCCAAGGTCAGTTGACAATGCCTTTCTCACCCACCCCAACTGCTGCTCAATCCCACCCACTCCCTAGCATAATCTTCCGCTTTCTCTAAATCTTCTGTGGCAGCTCCAGTGTTGGCCAAGAACTCATAGCCCCAGGACCCCCTGAGAATTTTGTTTTTCTCTCTTTTTTTAGCATATATATATATATATATATATATATATATATCAATAATGGCAATATGTTATGCATCAATAGCAGCAATAGCTTTTCCAGGTTCTGCAGTGCTTTAAACAAAATTGTAGAGACATCCAGCACACTCCATTTTAAAAAAACAAAAAAAACAAACAAAAACAAAAAAACAAGCAAGCAACAACAACAGCAACAAAGTAAAACACAGAATCCCAGAAAACAGCACAGTTCTGTTACTCTTGTGGTACTTGGCACCATTTTTTTTAAAATTAGTTTCTCAGTCATCATCTGGGAGGAAACCATTCTGAGCAACATCATTAAAAACAGCTCTGATAAAGCATGGTCACTACTATGTATCATAAAGCAGGTCCACATATGAGTGAGTACATATCATGTTTGTCTTTTTGTGATTGGGTTACCTCGCTCAGAATGGTTTCTTCTAGTTCCATCCATTTTCCTGCAAATTTCAAGATTCCATTGTTTTTTCTGCTGAGTAGTACTCCATTGTGTAAATGTACCATGATTTCTCTATCCATTCTTCGGTTGAGGGGCATCTAGGCTGCTTCCAGTTTCTGGGTATTACAAATAATGCTGCTATGAACATGGTTGAACAGATGTCCTTGTTGTATGAATGTGCTTCTTTTGGGTATATGCCTAGGAGTGGAATTGCTGGATCTTGTGGTAGACTCATTCCCATTTTCTTGAGGAGTTGCCATACTGATTTCCATAGTAGCTGTACAAGTTGGCACTCCCACCAGCAGTGGAAGAGTGTTCCTCTTTCTCCACATCCTCTCCAGCATAAACTGTCATTGGTATTTTCCATTTTAGCCATTCTGACAGGAGGAAGATGGTATCTCAAAGTTGTTTTGATTTGCATTTCCCTGAGGGCTAAGGATGTTGAACACTTTCTCATGTGTCTTTCAGCCATTTTAGATTCTTCTATTGAGAATTGTCTATTTAGTTCTGTACCCCACTTTTTAATTGGGTTGTTTGGTGTTTTGGGGACTAGCTTCTTGAGTTCTTTGTATATTTTGGAGATCAGCCCTCTGTCAGATGTGGGGTTGGTGAATATCTTTTCCCAGTCTGTGGGCTGCCGTTCTGTCTTGCTGACTGTCTCCTTTGCCTTACAGAAACTTCTCAGTTTCAGGAGGTCCCATTTATCAATTGTTGACCTCAGTGTCTATGCTACTGGTGTAATGTTCAGGAAGCGGTCTCCTGTACCGATTAATTCAAGGGTAATTCCCACTTTGTCTTCTAATAGGTTTGGTGTAGCTGGATTTATGTTGAGATCTTTGATCCATTTTGACTTAAGTTTTGTGCAAGGCGATAGGCTTGGGTCTAACTGCAGTCTTCTACATGTCTGCAACCAGTTATGCAGGCACCATTTGTTGAAGATGTTCTCTTTGTTCCATCGTATAAATTTGGATTGTTTGTCAAAAATCAGGTGTTCATAGGTGTGTGGGGTAATATCAGGGTTTTCAGTTCTATTCCATTGGTCTACCAGTTTATTTTTGTGCCAATACTAAGCTGTTTTCGGGACTATAGCTCTGTAATAGAGCTTGAAGTCAGGGTTGGTGATGCCTCCAGAAGTTCCTTTATTGTATAGGGATGATTTGGCTATCCTGGGTCTTTTTTTTCTCCATATAAAGTTGAGAATTGTTCTTTAAGGGTCAGTGAAGAATTGTGTTGGGATTTTGATGGGGATTGCATTGAATCTGTAGATTGCTTTTGGCAAGATTGCCATTTTTACTATGTTGATTCTACCTATCCAAGAGTATGGGAGATCTTTCCATTTTCTGGTATCTTCTTTAATTTCTTTCTTTAGAGACTCAAAATTCTTACGGTACAGGTCTTTCACTTTTTTGGTTAGTGTTACTGCAAGGTATTTTATGTTGTTTGTGGCAATTGTAGGATGATGCTTCTCTGATTTCTTTCTCCACCAATGTGTCATCCATATATAGTAGGGCTACAGATTTTTTTGAGTTAATCTTGTATCCTGCCACTTTGCTGAAGGTGTTTATCAGCTGTAGGAGTTCCCTGGTAGAGTTTTTCGGGTCACTTATGTAGACTATCATATCATCTGCAAATAGTGAGAGTTTGACTTCTTCCTTTCCGATTTGTATTCCCTTGATCTCCTTTTGTTGTCTTATTGCTCTAGCTAGAACTTCAAGGACAATATTGAAGAGGTATGGAGAGAGTGGACAGCCTTGTCTTGTACCTGATTTTAGAGGAATTGCATTGAGTTTCTCTCCATTTAATTTGATGTTGGCTGTTGGCTTGCTGTATATTGCTTTTATTATGTTGAGGTATGTTCCTGTTATCCCTGATTTCTCCAGGACCTTTATCATGAAGGGATGTTGGATTTTGTCAAAGGCTTTTTCGGCATCTAGTGAGATGATCATGTGATTTTTTTCCTCAGTCTGTTTATATGGTGGATTACATTGATGGATTTTCTTATGTTGAACCATCCTTGCATCCCTGGGATGAAGCCTACTTGATCGGGATGGATGATTTCTCTGATGTGTTCTTGGATTCGATTTGCCAATATTTTATTGAGAATTTTTGAGTCAATGTTCATGAGGGATATTGGTCTGTAGTTCTCTTTCTTAGTTGTGTCTTTGTGTGGCTTGTGTATCAAGGTTATTGTGGCCTCATAAAAAGAGTTTGTTAATGACCCTTCTGCTTCTATTGTGTGGAATACTTTGAGGAGAATTGGTATTAGCTGTACTTTGAATTTCTGGTAGAATTCTGCACTGAAGCCATCTGGCCCTGGGCTTATTTTGGTTGGGAGACTTCTAATGACTGCTTCAATTTCATTAGCGGTTATAGGTCTATTTAAATTGCTAATCTGTTCTTGATTTAATTTTGGTAAGTGGAATCTGTCCAGAAAATTGTCCATTTCCTTTAGATTTTCAAATTTTGAGGAATATAGGTTTTCAAAGTATGACCTGATGATTCTCTGGATTTCCACTGTGTCTGTTGTTATGACCCCCTTTTCATTCCTGATTTTATTAATTTGCATGTTCACTCTTTGTTGTTTGGTAAGTTTGGATAAAGGTTTGTCTATCTTGTTGATTTTCTCGAAGAACCAACTTTTTTATATTGATTCTTTGTATTGTTTTCCTAGTTTCCATTTTATTGATTTCAGCCCTCAATTTGATTATTTCCTGGCGTTTGCTCCTCCGGGGTATATTGGCTTCTTTGTTTTCTAAAGCTTTCAGTTGTGCTGTTAATTCTCTAGTGTGATTATTCTTCTGTTTTTTCATATGGGCATTTAGCGTTATGAACTTTCCTCTTAGCACTGCTTTCAGAGTATCCCATAGGTTTGGATATGTTGTGTCCTCATTCTCATTGAATTCTAGGAAATCTTTAATTTCTTTTTTTATTTCTTCCTGGACCCATGAATTGTGCAATTGGGTGTTACTTAATTTCCATGAGTTTGTAGGTTTTCTGTAGTTCTTGTTGTTGTAGAATTCTAATTTTAAAGCATGGTGGTCTGATAAGACACAGGGGGTTATTTCAATTTTTTTGTACTTGTTGAGGTTTGCTATGTTGCCAAGTATGTGGTCGATTTTAGAGAAGGTTCCATGTGGCGCTGAGAAGAAGGTAAATTGTTTTGTATTTGGGTGGAATGTTCTATAGATATCTGTTAAGTCCAAATGCGTCATAACTTCTATTAGTTCTTTTGTTTCTTTGTTAAGTTTCTGTCTGGTGTTCCTGTCCAGTGGTGAGAGTGAGGTATTGAAATCTCCCACTATAAGTGTGTGTGGTTTTATGTGTGATTTGAGTTTTAGTAATGTTTCTTTTACAAACGTGGATGCCTTTGTATTTGGGGCATAAATGTTCAGAATTGAGACTTCATCCTGATGGATTTCTCCTGTGATGAGTAGGAAATGACCTTCTTCATCTCTTTTGACTGATTTTAGTTTAAAGTCTAATTTGTTGGATATTAGGATTGCTACCCCCACTTGTTTCTTGGGTCCATTTGATTGGAAGATCTTTCCCCAACCTTTAATTCTTAGGTACCATCTGTCTTTGAGGTTGAGGTGAGTTTCTTGTATGCAGCAGAAGGAAGGATTCTGTCTTCTTATCCATTCTGCTAATCTGTGTCTTTTTATAGGGGAGTTAAGACCATTAATGTTGATGGATATTAATGACCATTGATTATTGTTCATTCTTGTTTGTTTTTGATTTCGTGATGGTGGCAAGATTAGGTGTGGGATTCTATCCCCTTTTTTTTCTTTTGACTGTTGGAAAATTGGGATTATCTATTGCCTATGTTTTTCTGGTTGTGGTTAACTTCCCTGGGTTGCAGTTTACCTTCCAGTACTTTCTGTAGGGCTGGATTGGTGGATATGTATTGTTTGAATCTGGTTTTATCATGGAATATCTTGTTTTCTCCATCTATAATGATTGAAAGCTTTGCTGGGTATCGTAGTCTGGGCTGGCATCCATGGTCTCTTAGTGTAGGTAGAATATCGATCCAGGACCTTCTGGATTTCAGAGTTTCCAAGGAAATGTCAGGGGTGATTCTGATAGGTTTGCCTTTATAGGTTACTTGACCATTTTCCTTTGCTGCTCTTAATATTTTCTCTTTGTTGTGTATCCTTGGTGTTTTGATTATTATGTGGCGAAGTGACCTTTTTTTTTTTTTGGTACAGTCTATTTGGTGTTCTGTAGGCTTCTTGTATTTTCATTGGCATGTCTTTCTTTAGGTTGGGAAAATTTTCTTCTATGACTTTGTTGAATATGTTTTCTGCACTTTTGAGTTGGATTTCTTCACCTTCTTCTATACCTATTATTCTTAGGTTTGGTCTTTTCACAGTATCCCATATTTCCTGGATATTTTGTGATAGGGATTTGTTGGACTTAAGATTTTCTTTGGTTGATGAATCTATTTCCACTAGTGTGTCTTCAACTCCTGAGATTCTCTCTTCCATCTCTTGTATTCTGTTGTTTATGCTTACATCTGTGGTTCCTGATCGTTTACCTAGCTTTACTATTTCCAGTATTGCCTCAGATTGTGCTTTCTTTATTGTCTCTATTTCAGTTTTTAGGTCTTGAACTGTTTCTTGTATTTTTTGGTTTGTTTTGTCTTCCATTTCTTTAAGGGATTTTCTCATGTCCTCTTTGAGGTCCTCTATCATTTTTCTGAAGATGTTTTTAATGTCATTCTCTTCTGGTTCATCTGCATCGTGATGTTGAGGTCTTACTGGTGTATGGTTCCTAGTCTCCGGTGGTGTCATATTGGGTTTTCTGTTGTTGGATGTGCTTTTATCTTGCCCTCTTCTCATCCTTTCTTCTGGTGGGTGTAGCAAGTGTTTCTTGTTCTCCTGGTGGGTGTGGGACCACGGTTCCCTTCTGGTAGATGCAGATCCAATACTCTGATGTCGGTTCTCTTCTCGTGGATGGAGGTGCCACTGTTACCTGGGTGTTGGCAATGTCCAGGCATGCCGGGTCCTGGGCGGGCAGTTGGAGGCAGAGCTATCACCGGGCCTTGGGGTGTCGGATCCCACTGCCAAACTCTGTATGATCACTTGTGTCAGATGACTCTGAGCAGCGATGACGAACCAGAACTGGAAACAGTTCCTGGCCTACTTGGGCCGGCAGATGGAGGCCGGGCTGCCTTTGGGTGTTCAGTGTTCGTAACCCGCTACCGCCGAACTGGGTCTGGCAGGCAGATCGCTTGCCTCAGATGACTATCATTATTTTATTTTTTAAAAATTAGCCACAAGCTTGCTTTGCATGTCAATCCCAGCTCCTTCCTCCTTCCCCCCTCCCCGGCCCCAACCAACCCCCCACAAGCCCTCACCCCGTCCCCCCTCTGCTCCCCAGGGAGAATGAGGCCCTCCATGGGGGATCCCCAAAGTCTGTCATATCATCCCAGGCAGGGCCGAGGCCCTCCCCCATGTGTCCAGACTGAGAGAGCATCTCTCCATGTGGAATGGGCTCCGGTCCATTTGTGTGCCAGGGATAAATACTGGTCTACTACCGGAGGCCCCATAGATTGTCGAGGCCTTCTCACCGACACCCACATTCAAAGGTTCTGGATCAGTCCCATGCTGGCCTCCCAGACATCAGTCTGGGGTCCCTGAGCTCCCCCTTGTTCAGGTCAGATGTTTCTGTGGGTTTCATCAGCCCAGTCATGACCCCATTGCTCATCACTTGTCCCTCTCTGCAACTGGATTCCAGGAGCTCTGTTCAGTGTTTAGCTGTGGGTGTCTGCCTCTGCTTCCAATAACCACTGGATGAAGTCTCTAGGATGGCAGATAAGTTAGTCATCAATCTCATTATTGAGGGAGGGCATTTAAGGTAGCCTCTCCACTATTGCTTAGATTGCCAGTTGGTGTCATCCTTGTAGATCTCTGAAAATCTCCCTAGTGCCAGATTTTTCTTTAAACCTATAATGGGTCCCTCTATTATGATATCTTTTATCTTGCTCTCCTCTATCCTTCCCCTGACTCAACCTTCTTGCTCCCCCATGTCAGGAATTAAAACACACACACACACACACACACACACACACACACACACACACACACACACACACTGTTTTTAAACCAGAATGTCTCACGTGAATCTTATTATTTAATGAAATCCTATGAAGCAAAGCATGGTGGCCACTATCAGCACTGTTTTGCAGATAGGAAATGTGGGACCATACAACAGTAAATTTCTAGGGGAATGATGAAGTTTATTTACTGAGGTTTCTGTCCAACATTTGCTTTACTGCAGCAGACACTGAGCAAGTAACAGGTACAATAAAAATATCCTGGGGTTTCTCTTCTGTGTGCCATTTTTGAAGCCACATGTTCCTCTCATGTCAGTAAACAGTGGTGCTTGGTATTTGGTATTTTGGTATTTGGTTACAACAAAGACTCTCATCATAAAAATTAGGGCCACAGGGAGGTTTCAGCTCCCAGAAGTATGGAGCTGCTGTAAAAAGGTCACCTCTTAAGCAAGAAGTCACTTTATCATCATTTCCACTGTAGGCATAAGGAAGACAGCCTTTTCTCTGCACCATCTATTTTCTAAGAATTACCTGACTGCCACAGGGCCAAGGATCCACTCTTCATCATTTCTTAGGCAAAGAAGTACACCCATTTGTATGGGAATGTTCATTTTGAACAATTTTGAAAGAAATAAAAGCATATATTTAGGAGTTTTCTGGTGATGTCCTAGGCACTTTAATTGAGGCATTGGCCATGATCACACTGTTTCTGTCCAATTCTCAGCTTCTGAGAAATACTCCTTTAATTCAGTCATGAATAATAGATCAGATTATCCAATACAGTGATCCAAAAATGTACCCAGGAGTCTTCCAATTGGTTGAATCTGCTATTTATTGCATCCTTCATTTGTCTCATCTATTTTCAAAGCTTTTGTCTCTCAGTTCTATTTAGAAATTAGTACCCACCTGAAATTCCTTCTCTGTAGGAACATTCCAGAGAATGCAAACACATTGAGAGTGATTATTTTCCTTTCGTTTTGTTGTAGTTGTTGATTTAGTAGTTTGTAATCCTTTCCCACCTTATAAGTTCATTCTGGCACTGGCTCACCAATGTGAGTTTCTGGAACCCAGACTTGAAGATCACATGAAGAAATCAGATTCTGGTATATTCTGTAGTGATGACTAGCTATGGACATTCTGGATGAACATGTATTGAAGGTGAAAATGAATTGAAATATTTTTCTCTCAGCTTCCTAATCAGTCTCGTCCATTCCGTGTTCTTACTTCACAGATCTGGGCTTTTCCTCACCCAGTTCACCTTGTACTGCCTCCCCCTTCTTCTCCTCAACCTTGGGAATAGCATCTGATGTCAATGTCTACACTTCTCCAGGGTGGGACATCTGATCCAGGTGTTCCCTGCTCTGTGTGATGGTTGTATTAACAAGCATTATTTGGTCTGTGATGTCAATATGACCTGATTTTTGAAATATTTCCCCAAAGAGAGACCCATTATGTTGAGAAATAGGAGAGACCAAGGAAAGAAGATTAAGAGAAGGCTTAATCTTTTGGGCAAGCCTGATCTCACCCTGGTTCTACCTCATGCTCCCTGGTGTGAATCACATATGACCTTTTCACCCAAAGTAAAGATGTTGGCATTAGTCCTTGTCTCTGAGATGCTCGCTGATATGGGACAATCATAGTCTCCTGAGGTCTGGAGAGGAATATGTTCTCACAGTTCAACAAAGTCCAATTCTTTAGTCAGCTGCAACCAATGCTGACAGATAGGGATGAATACCCCAACCGGGTGAGGACTCTGGATAGGGCGCTAACAGCTCTCCAAATAATTAGGTTGATACTACATTGGATGGATATTTAATAGATCTCTCTTATGGGTATAAACCTAGGCAAGTTAGAATAATAGATGTCTGGCTGGATTGTGTCTGTATGGAAGTTTCTTGAAGGCCACAGTTTAAGCATCAGAGATTGAGGCAGTAATTCAGTCCATATAAACAGAGACGGCGTATTTACAAGAACAGAGCAAAACCCAGTTATTGAAACAGGGGTCAAGAGTGGGACCAGCACTGTGCAGAGTGAAGTCATCAGGAGTTTGAACTATAGCTGTTTAAATTCTGCTAATCAAAGAGCTTGTTCCAAGGCCAGGCTGAAGACCCTGAGGACTCGATTCAAAGGGAGAAGTGATGTTCAGAGAACAGAGAGAATGACAATGATACTAGCCAGGCTGACAAAAAGAAAATGAGAATTTCCTAACTCGTTGCAAAGAACCAGTAATACATTTAACTTTAGTTAGGGCAGAGATGGATCCATGAAGCTTTCCTAGTACCTCTTGCTCTGCCTCTCAGTTCTGTTTGTCGCCATGTCTTTATCAATATACAGTTGCTTCTTCCTGCTGGCCCAGCTAACTCCAGGTTATTATGGCAATGCCAGAGATAATAGGCTACAAGCTGATGATGAAGTCTAGGGTAGATCAGTACTGGGAAAGCCACACAGCTGAGGAGGGCAGAGGGAAAGGAAGGCTTCTTTCACTGCAGCTCTCCACAGTGGGATTTTCACATTTCTACTCTGTAGCCCCATAGGATACATGGCAGGGGGTAGTGAGTTCATAGACAATTGTAAGCCTGGGACACAGCTCATTTGACAAATGATATTTGGTATCAGGCTTGTAAAAAATTTCTCATTTTCATCTGAGAGTTTTTATGAGGGAAGTCAAGCTCACTAGCTCATAGTTGACAAGACTTTTATGCATTTTGGAAAAATCATAGCGTTCTGTGTTCTGCCATGTGCAACCTTTACAGACATTTTTGTTAGCTGTGTGCAGCTTGAGAACTTAGCTTCAGCATTTTGTCACTGGTCTTGTCAATGTCTAGACAGGTGACTTCATCCCAATTTCTCTAGGCTGTTTCCCTCTTTAAATTCAAGAGTTATTTCCCTGGACAAGGCTAGTGCCAAAGGCTTGAGTATTGCTGTTTGCTGACTTGTGTAACTTCTTGGAAAATGACTTTCTTGCTGTGATGTGAAATTGGCTTTTCATCTTCACCAATGTCAGTGCATTTTACATTTCCGGTGTTTGGAGGCACACGATTCCATTAAGAGGAGCTGTGTGAGCTTTGAGAACCAGACTGCTTGCTTGCAGGGAGCTAGAGAATAATGACTTGCCTCTGAGCACACTTTGAAAAATGATTCTAAAACTCATTCTTAATACACTATAATAAGAATGAATTACAACTTAAACTGGAGTGTCAATTCCACAGTGGTGATGCAAATATTTGTGTTTCCAAATATGCCTTTAGTTTGGTGTAACACCCTACAAACCATCTCTCATAGCTTCAGTTGTCGACTTGACACACCTAGGAAGAGGGAGACTCAGTTATGGGATTGACTTTATTGAAGTGACTTGGGAACAGAGCTGTGGGGGCATTTTCTTAGTTGGCAACTGATATAAAGAACTTTGGGCAGTATCATCCCTAAGTATCTGGGTCTGGGCTATATGAGAAAAGGTATCTGAACAAGCCGGAAGAAGCAAACCACTAAGCAGTAGTCTGTTTCCCTTCCTGCCTGAAAATGGGACGGGCTATGACCCGTAAGTCAAATAAAAACCCTTTCTTCCCCAAGATACTTTTGGCCAGTGTTTTATTAGATCGACATAGAAGCAAATTGGATCAGAATCCCAATAACATTTCTATGTTATTGCTTAATAGTGTGCATCGTGCATTTCTTGGGAGCAAGACGGTTCATCCAGTTGTGAATTTATTGAACAGGTTTCCTTTAAACTTAAATGAGGCCACATGAGTGAGAGAAGAATTTCAGGTTGTCTTTTGGTATAGAAAGTAAGGAATGTATTAGTTATCTTTTCCCTATTGCTGTAACAAATACTTGACAAAGTTAAAGTGGATCTCAATATGGAGTCGGGTCTAGATTATAAAGGTAGTTTATTTAGGAAAACACCACTCACCCAGATCTGCCTAGCCAAGCCGCAGGGAGCAAGGGGAGAAGAAGGGGAGCGCACACATGTGCCCCTGGACTCTTTAAACCTTTCCTACATCAGGCTGACCACGCCCACTTGGTCAAATGGGCATGGTCAGAGACACCTGTCTCCAGCCCCAAGTGGATGTGGTTAGAATTTCCCCTACAATTCCCCTTTTAGTCTAAAGAGGATTAAAACTTAACAGTGTAAAGTATCTATAATTAACAATCATAAAAGTGAAATACAAGAAGATATAATCTGCTATGTCACATCCTAACTATGTCTATTCTAATTAAACCCTAGTCATCTGAAAGAGATGCCCAAGCCTGAACACCTCCTTCCAATCCCAGCCTTAAACAATAGGAAACTAGCCCTAACTAGATGTACATTTTCCAAGTGACAACCGTGGGGAAAGGGGGTGTAGTATTCCCCAAGTTACTTCCTGCTGAAATGGGACTACGATAGCCTTGTGGGGTCCTGTAGGAAGAAAATGTTAGTGTAGTGAAGGTCTTGAGTGGATTGTATCTAGTCCATGTTTGGTGGGATTTGCTTGATTGAAGATCTAGGTTGAAGTCCTTATCTTGATTGAAGTTCTTGTGTTGATTGGAGTCAACACCCGAAGTTCTGGCATGGTTAGGATTTTGCCTTCACAAAGTAACTGAAGGAAGGAACGTTAATTTAGCTCACAATCCCAGGGCACAGTTTAGCATGGTAAGGAAGCTATGGCAGCAAGAGCTTGAGGCAGCTGGTCACATTACATCAGCCGTCATGATGCAGAGGGTGACGAGTGCTGGTTTGGTTTCTTTCTCTTTTCTCTTCTTTCTAGTACCCCAGCCAAAGAAATGGTGTTTCCTCCACCAATTGCCCCAGCCTAGCACCTCCTTAGTAGACATGTCTAGAGTGTTTGACACCTAGGTGATCCTAAAGGCTATCGATTCAACATTTTTTTTTTTGTGTGTGTATGTGAACAATGGAGTTTTATTCAGCCATGAAGAAGAATGAAATAATTTAACTTGCAAGAAGACATGGATTCTTGGGGATAATTATAGTAAGTGAAATAAGCCATACTAAGAGAGACAAATATTGCATGTGTTTTTCTTATTGGTGAAGTCTGGATTGCAGTTTACATAAATGCACGTAGGATAGCAAAGTCAAAAGAGAACTATGACAGAGAGGAAAGGGGAATGGAGGAGGGTAATGAAATACATGGGGCTTGAAAGAGAGGGAAAATTAACTCGGGAGAGGAAGGGGACCATTAGAAAAGGGTGTGGGTAGGACAGTGGAGATGGGCGATAAGACCCAAGTATAACGTTATGTACATATAAAAATGCCATAATGAAGCCCGTTACTTTGTATGCTAATGGAAGTATTAATAAAAGATGTGAAAGCCTCCATCCTGGAAAATGTAAGAGGTAAAATATTGTTGATAGGAATAAATGTTGCAACACCAGGGGGCAACCAGGGAGGGTGCCTCCACCAGTATGCTTGTTTGTGTTTGATTTGGTTTCCTTATTTTTAGGTTTGTTTGATTTTTTTTTTTAGTGCCCCAGACTTCTGTTTTCCTCCCCTGAAAATGTGGTCTGCCTCTTCTAGCTTTCATTTCCTTCCACTTTTTCTCTGAAGCATCCTTTCGTTTCGTTTTTTAATAGTTTCTCTTCTAAGTTCTTCTTTGGAAACATAAAATTAGAATTTAGTGCAAGAAATTCAAAACACTAGCACACTCTTCTGTGAGGCACTCGGAAAAAGCAAATTCATAGAGATAGGAAGTAGGATAAGGATTTCAGGAGGTGGGGAGGAGAAGGTGGAATTCTGTTATTTGGTGGTACAGACATACTGTGTGAGACCACCAGAATCACTCTAAGAAGGGACTGTAGTGATGATCATATACCCTGTAAGTACACTTAATTTGACTGAGATATCCACTCAAAGAGGATTGAACAGTAGAGTTTCTGTGATGTATATTATGTCACACTTTTTTCCCCTTTTACTGAAAATACAATTTTTTCTCTCACATATTTGGATAAGTTTCTTCTTTCTCTACTCCTCCCAGTTCCTTCCCTCCTCCTCTCCCACCAGGATCCATCTCATTTCTGTCTTATTAGAAAATAAACAGTCTTCTGTGTGATAATAATATAATATAGTATAGTATATGACAAAAACCAACACATTAGAATTATACAGAACAAACCAATAGAAGGGGAAAGGCACAAAAAAATAGATACAAAGTCAAAGACTCTCTCATTTGCACATTCAGGAATCCCATAAAAACATTAACCTGGAAGCTAAATATAAACCCAAATGACCCATGCAGGTCCTGTGCCTGTGGCCTCAGTCTCTGTGATTTAGAGGAACATGGTTCCTTGGTGTCTTCCATCCCTCTGGCTCTAACTCTCCTTCTGCCTCGTCTTCCACACAGTTCCCTGAGCCCTTAGGGGTAGGTTTTAATGGAGACATCCCATTCAGGGCTAAGTATCCAAAAGTCTCTCACTCTCTGCATCATGTCTGGCTGTCGGTCTCTATTTCTTCCCATCTGCTAAAGGAGGAAACTTCTCTGATGGTGGCTGAACGAGCCTCTGATCTATGAATACAGCAGAATGTCATTAGGAGTCATTTAATTGTTATATTATTTTAGTAGAGCAGCAGTATTTGGTCTTACCTTGGGCCCCTGGGATATCTAGTCTCAGGTTCTTGGTCAACCAAGCAGTATTGGGTATGGGTTTGATGTCAAGGAGTGGGCCTTAAATCAAATCAGATATGGATTGGTTACTCTCACAAGCCTTGTGCCACCATTGCTCTAGCATATTTTGCAGGCGAGGCACCATTGTAGATCAGAGGGTTTGCAGTTGGATTTGAGTTTACATTTCTCCTTTGGTAGCATGCAGAATACTTTCCTGTATCAAATACACTAGCCACAGGGTGAGGGTTCTATGCAGGTGCCAGCTCAACTTCTCCGTGTCCAGTGAATTGTGTAGGTGTTGTCTTCAGCAAAAGGCCTTATTGTTAGGTTGTGGAAAGCAACCTATAGTCTTGGCAACAGCTCAGGCTGTTTGGGAGTCCACACTGGACCCCTTTGGCCAACAAACCAATTGGTTGCAACCAATTCTTGATACTAGAAGCTTCATTTGATGACAAGAGAGGTCCAGTTGGGACTCTGTCTCCTCCAATATTTGGTCATTTCCTTTAGATGACGTTCATATAGGCATATATTTTAGGAGGGTTCTATCTAATGTATTTGGTTGTTTCCATACTATCCCTCATTTGACCCTTAATTTTAGCTGTCTCTCCCCATATTCTCTCCCTTGTCTCCTTCCTCCCTCCCCCTCCCAACTTGATCCTGCCATTCTAGACCCTGTCCCACCCATTCATAACTATCCGTTCTGTTTCCCTGTCCTAAGGGATATATATCCCCTAATCCTTTAGTTTATAGTTTATAGTTTATCTGTGGTTCTATGTATTTCAACCATCAATATTAACAATCACTGAGGTGTCAGGATGGAATCTGTGGAAAGGGTGGAGGTTAGAACAGCGGCTGCATAAATTGAGAAGAATGTGTTCAGGGATCTTTCCTGTCATAAACGTTTGTTGCACATTTGTTTCATGGGGAATACCAAGCCATCCTTTTAAATAGCTCATATGTGCTCAAGGATTTTGAATAAAGCTGAGATGACTTGGTCCATGATTCCACAGTTAGATGGTTCTGGTACCTTAGTGAGAAACTGGATATGGACAAAGGATGCACTTAGACTTTTAACGATCACAGATATTGTATATTCTATAATGCACAAGAAAGTATCACAAAGTGATGTAGATAGTCCCACACATAGTAGCAGTAGTGTTAACCCTCTTGGATGAAGAACTTTTTTTTTTAAATAAGCACAATGGAATGCTGTTCAGCCATAGTCAAGTCTTGCCACTTTCAAACAAAGTGATGAATTTAAGTGATATTGTTAAGCCAAATAAGCTCAACAAAGAATGACAACTGCCACATCTTTTTATTCTCACTGTGGAATCTAAAAATAAAATCAGTCTGTAGGTATAATTGTGATCAAGACAGAGTGGGAAAGGTGTCGGGTAGGTGAAAATAACAGTCACACACAAGTATGGGAGGACTATACTATAACCGATGAATGTCTATAATTGAAGTGCATTAATTAGCAATTTAAGCTCTAAAAGGGCACAAAATAGTCAAACTCTGAGCATGGATAGACTCTCCAGGAGAGTGTGTGGGAAAGAACAGAAAGTGAAGGATTGTGTCCCACGTGATCCAGCATTCATGCATTGAGGAGATGAGGAGAAGCTGGTCAGGAGTCTGAGTGGGGCCAGCAATGACTAGCAGAGGTGAGAATCTCGAGAGACCATTGAAGAAAGAGTTTTAAAAATAGGTGTCTACTCCAGTTATAAAAGTCTGATAATAAAATCAAATGGGAGGACTGAGCAGATTCTGACCACAAGCCTAAGCCATATGCTGTTCCTTGGTCACTTACCAGTAAGAGATTTGGTTAAATCTGGAGACAAACTGAGGCTGGTTCAGAAGACAACATGAAGGAAGTCATTTGGTTTTACCTTCTAAATATCTGCACCAGGATTTTGGATGTCACTAAATGCTTAAGAGTTTGCTTAGGATACTAAAATTCCTGGGTTAAATCACTATAAAAAAATCACATGTATACTTTGGGCAGGTGCATCAATTTTTGTTTCAATTTCTTGTAAAATATTGATACAAATGAGTAGCGCAATCTGTTTAAAATGTTAGGATACAGTTAGTCTCTAAGTAGAAGTCCTTTGAGTGGTTAGCCATTGGTTACAGGAACAAGCCAAGGAAGGAAAATAGACATATGACCCATCCAAGGAGCTTGTTAAAGTCCTTGGCCAAACCAAGCTATCCAGTGCCTATCTACTTGGTGGTCTTGGCCTTTGAGAGGTAGTGTCATGATCCTGAGCCTGTTGCTTCATTGGCATTCTTGAAGTCTAGGCCCCATCAGCTTTAAAATGGGCACATTATAGTACACACCTGTATGAAGCCATTGCTATTTGTCATGAGTGGGATAATGATGGTAGCAATGATAATGACGAAGACATTGAGGATGCTGGTAGCATTTGAACACCTTTTCCCTCTATCTGTGTAATTCAGGGAAGATACTGCTAGTCTTTCTTCAGGATCATTGAAGTGTCTGGTACCTTTACCCTGTGCAAGACCAGTCCTTGGCCTGGTTCTCCCGGTGCCTTTGAAGAAGATAAAGAAGATGGTAGGCACATCCCTCTTAGGCCTCTAAGGGTAGTTTGGAAGCTTCAAAAAGGAATCTTATATTGTTGGACCCTGAACAACTTTTGTGATTCTTCAGGGACAACACTGAGGTGAGCAGGCAGCCTCAGGAAACTTGCTTTGCTCTCCTCTTAGGTGAGCTTGTCTTTTTGTGTCAATAGTAATCTTCAATTTCTTGTGCTTTAAATCCTAACAGTAATAAATTCAGCATCAGGATATTTATTTGCAGGAGTGCCTCTGGCTTGCTGCCTTTGCAGAGCGACAAGAAACGGGCAGTTATCACTCCATTTCTATTTGTCACGTTTTCTTTTTTCATTTTAAAATGTGAATAGAGGCCCTGCCTGCTTCCCACCATTTCTTCCTCCACTTTTGTGTATTTCCTGCTCCTCTGCCTCAACGCAGAGGTTTAACAGGGCTTCCTAACCATGTATAACGTGTGTTTGCATGTTCCAAGTCAGTTAAGGCGTTTTCTGCATGTGTTTCACAGCGGATTCCAATTGTAAATTGGTTGTAGAGACGTCACTGGCTTCCTGCCTGTGACATTTCTGATGGATGGCCCCTATTTATACAGAACAGCATGGCATGTGCAAAACTACAAGGCTCCATGCCATGCTTAATGGATCGGAAGGAGAGAGCTGGCAGCCCTACTGTGAAGAGAACCATCCGTTTCCTCTTGGTAAGCAGTCAGAGAGGTCGCTGATGAGATAGACGCCCACTGCGGAAGAAGGCTTGCAGGAGGAACCAGGTCCTGGCTCTTCTATAAAACCTTCCTGGATTCCTGAAGACGCAGTCTTGAGCTAACACACAGGCATCCTGGGGTTAAGGCCACAGCCATGGGGGGTGAAGCAGAACCAAAAGTGTGGCCCTCTGCTGGGACCATTTGGTGGTATGTGTTTCTATGTCTATGCTTTTTTTTTTATGGTAAGAGATGGAGATGAGTTAACTTATGGGGGTGTCTTTTACCCCAGTTGTCAAGTTTAAAAAAAGATCCCATAGACAAGATGACTTATAAATAACATGTTCCCTCATAGGTCTGGAGGTTGGAAGTCCATGGTTACAGGTGCTGACAGGTTTTGTGTCT
Source organism: Cricetulus griseus (assembly GCF_003668045.3). NCBI lineage: Eukaryota > Metazoa > Chordata > Mammalia > Rodentia > Cricetidae > Cricetulus > Cricetulus griseus. The sequence continues at coordinate 20,694,297 of NC_048603.1, forward strand.
GGTCAGGGTCCTTTTCCTGGCTGAGAGACTGCCTTTTCTTTCCATGCTCTCACATGCTGGCGAGGGGCCGGGTGGGTAGCCCTCTTTATTAAAAGCACTAGTCTCATTTAAGAGGTGGTTTGTTGTTATCACCCCCTAACAGCTCTACCACCCGGGATCACCCCACTGGTGATTAGATTTCAACATGTTAATAGAGGCCATGGGACCAGAGACGTGACTCAGAGGTTAAGAGCTCTTCCATAGGACTAGAGTTTGATTTCTCTACACTGAATACACACTGAATCTCAGAACTGTCAATAATTCCAGCCCCAAGGGGGACCTGACACCCTCTTCTAGCCTCTGAGGGCACCAGGCACATGTGTGATATACATGCATTCATAGATATGCATGCATAGAACACTTTCACACAGAATTTAAATAAACAAACAATAAATAAATAAATTTAAGATCCAGGCTGTAACAGAGAGCTTTTGTAGGACTGTTTGCTTCTTTCTAATTTCTGTAGGTTCAGGCCATGACACCTGCATTTTTACCCTCTTGCCTTGACCCATAATCAGAGGCTATGTATATGAAATCATTGAATACTTGGGCAAAGTGATTTCAAGACAGAGGTTTGGAGATGAAGAATGGGGAATTACTTTTTACATTTAATTTACTTGTTTATTTTACATCCTGTCTGCAGTCTCCTCTCCCTCCTTCCATTCTTTCCCCACCTCCCCTCCACCCCGTGTCTACTCCTCCTCCGTTTCTGTTCAGAAAGGCTCAGGCCTCCCATGGGTAACAGCAAAACATGGCATACTAAGTTGCAGCAAGACTAAGCACCTCCCCTTGTATTTAGGCTGGACAAGGCAATTCAGTACAAGGAGTCGGTTCCTAAGACCAGCCAAAGCATTAGCCCCTGCTCCCATTGTTAGGAGTCCCACAAATAAACCAAGCTACACAACTGTCCCATATATGTAGAGGGTCTGTAGATAGTAGCATGGTTATCCTTTACAGTTAATATCCACTTATGAGTGAGTATATGCCATGTTTGTTTCTCTGGATCTGGGTTACCTCACTCAGGATGATTTGGGAAATTACTTTTAGTATCTCACCACTGGGGGAGGTTGTGTGTGAGTGGACAGGTGCACTCTTTATTTATGTCATGTTAAAACAGAAGACAGTACTGATAGCCAACTCATTTTTAAGAAACACTGTTGGGTAGGATGGGAAGTTCTCTAGCATGCGCTAAAATGACAGAAAAAACAAACAAAAAACCTCTTTAGTTCATACTTTTCAATCCTAGAAATTTAAGTTATGTTACCATATGTGTATAAAGAAATGTTTAGAAACATGATTTGCTTGGTTTTTCTGCAACATTTGGAAATACCAAAATACCCATCATCAGGGAGTCATTGAAATAAAAATGTCATGGCCAGTCAGCTGACGACTCATCATATATAGTAAAACAAGGACAAAATAACACGTGCTACATACACCTAAGAATGCTAGCTAGAAACAAAAAGAAAAAAATACATCTACATGCCACAACATGGATGAAACATCCTGCTAAATTCATGAAGCCACTCATAACATACTACATATTGTAAGAGTTCCATTTACATGATTTGAGCAAATAGGCAAATCTACTGATGGGGTTTCATAGAAACATGAGCTTACCATGTGTATTGACTTGCTTTCTGTGACTGAAATAAACAAGATGGCTAAAGACAACTTAGAGAAGAAGGGATTTGTTTTATCTTATACTTTTCAGCCCACTGTTGGGGGTAGTCAGAGCAGGAACCCAAGGCAGAGAATTAAAGCCGAAACCATGAGGAACTAGTACACCAGGTCACTTTGTATGCATAGTGTGATACTTAGTTCTCATTGCCCCACTGGATTTGGAATACCTGAGAGACACACTGCTGAGTAGGTTTCATTGTGTTTCCAGGGAGGTTTTTAACTGAAGAGAGAAAACTCACCAGGAATAGGGGGAACACCATGCCATAGCTTGGAGGGTCCCAGACTGAATGAAAAAGGAACAACAACTCAGTAGTTTGAAAGAAAATGGCACCCAAGGGAGTAGCACTATTAGAAGGTGTGGCTTGGTTGGAGAAAGTATGTCACTGTGGGGGCGGGCTTTGAGGTCTCTTTTCAAGTTTCACTCAGTGTGACAGTCAATTGACTTCCTGTTGCCTCTGAGTCAAGTTGTAGGACACTCTGCTCCAGAACCACGTCTGCCTGCATACTGCCATGCTCCCTACCATGATGATAATGGGCTGAATCTCTGACATTGTAAGCGTGCCACCCCCATTACATGTTTTCTTTATAAGAGTTGCCATGGCCATGGTGTCTCTTCCCAGCAATAGAAACCCTAAATAAGGCAACAACCTTCATTTCTCAGTGCTTCCTGATCTCAATGTGACCACCCACATAAGATTCCCATTGTCACCTCTTCCTGTCAATTGCATGCTCAACTAACCCTTTCTTCGCTCATGGCAGCTATCTGGTCATAACAGCAAATCCTGATATGCACAGTCACAGATGTTTAAATGGCACGTGTATTATGCTAGTATTTTTGAGTATAAAGGAAAATATCTGTGAGAGGATTCTTAGAAGTGAAGTGCTCCTGCTCAAGCTGGGGACAAGTCACCCCAATTTTCTGAAATTGGACAGTGTTGTAGACATTGACGGTTCTTTATTCACTGCATGGACTTTCACAAGTCATTCCTATTTTGGTGATGGTGGTCTAGAGTGGAGGAAGATTTCAGGCTATGACCAGCCTAACCTGGAAACTATGATGGAAGGTGGTGTCAGTATGAGCCCTCGGGATGTTGGGAAACACTCTGTATCAATAAAGCCATCTATAGTTTATGTACCAGATTGCCCTCTATTATGTTACTTCTCAAAGGTTACTGTGCCTAAAAGGTAAGTATCTGGAGCAAGTCATTATATATATATATATATATATATATATATATATATATATAGTGTTTATAAAATCGATATTTACTTCTTTATAATTTTTAATATTATCAAAGTCACTCATAATCTCTGCCTTTAATAATTATAAAAATTTAGTTGTCTTCATTTTGGGATCAAGATGTGTCCGTAGTACTGATATTTTTGAAAGGATGGGGCAGGGAAATGATGTATAAATAGAGACAATGTTCTCTAGGGTTCAGGAAGCTTTGTTGCTTGCTTTTGGTGCTTTTGGGCACTTAGGACTTGGTCCTATTATTATCTTCTACAGTAGTGGTTCTCAACCTGTGTGTCACCCACCACCCCTTGGTGGGGTGTCAAATGACCCTTTCACAATCCCGTATATCAGATATTTATATTGCTATTCATAAAGAGTAGCAAAATCATAGTTATGAAGTAGTGAAGAAAATAATTTTATGGTTGGGGATGACCATACGGTGAGAAACTGCATTAAAGGGGTTGCAGCATTAGGAAAGTTGAGAACCACTGCTCTACTGGCCTAGCAGAGGTTAGCTTATGAATAAAAAGACCCAGGTGTGTCATCTGTCACCATACGCAGTGACCAAGGGAACCCAGAACTTGATGAAGGGCAGTTCTGGGAAGAGTTTGCTAGAGGAAACGCGGAGAGAATAGGGGTGGAAGAAACCCACGATGGAGGAAGCAGTGTGCAGCACCATCATTTTGTTCTGGCTGTATTCTTTCCTGTTAGCTGGGGATTGTTTAGAAGAAGGTGCCACATTTGAGTCTCAGTCCTGTCACAAACTAATTATGTGCCTCTGGGAATTCAAGGTACTTCAGTGAGTTTTCTTGTGTAAAAAGAAAGAGAGACCGCGTTCCCTGTGGGTTGTCATGAAGATCAGATGTATCGGTGAATTCCGCACGCCCCGCAGTTGAAAGGTTGTGCGTTATTAGGATTTTATTAGGCAGTTGTTCTTGCACGGAAAACAGTCCCCTGATGTGTGATGCTTAGACGGTGCAGAGTTGGAGAAATAGCCTCAGAACTGTTTCTCTGGCCTTCCCTACCCAACATGGGGTCATCTTTGATCTTCTTTCTCTTTGGAAGTACAGCTTTCTTTGAGGATCTTTGTAGAGGCACTCATCTGCCTTCACACCTGCTCCCTGAATGTCATCAACAAGGCAGATCAAGCTCATACCATGGAGGAGGACACTGGGATTCAAACACAGACTCCAGAGGACTGTCTCAGGACATTGGCCTCTGGCTCATGCATCTCCCTAAAATCATTTACTGCCCCTCTTCAACTTCCTATGGCTCCCAAATCCCCTAGTCTCCTATGAAGCAGGCAAAGATTCAACAAACACATTCTGATCCTGATGAATTTCGTGTTTTGTGTGACTCCCAGGCATAGTTGCATAACAGTAACTTTGTATGGCCTTTTTTCCAATCAGCCTGTCTGTTGTCAGCCTGTCTGTTGTCTGTTTGTTCTAGAGGCTCAATTAGTAAGCCCTCGGAGTGAAACTCATGTCCCTTCACAGGAAATCCCATGGCACTGTCTTCATTGTCCCTGGGGTTTTGATGTCTTTGATGTCGTATTTTGTGGCATATGTTGGTTCCTATCTTCTGAGGTCTTCTGTTTATCACAGGAAAAGTGTTGCTTGGACTCAGCTGCAATCCAGCGACCTGTGATTTGTGGTTTCATGCTATTTCTCTTCACCTGGGTGGCCTTCGGTGCAATTCTGTCACTTTCACAAAATGAAATGGAAACACATAGCCATGCTCTCTGCCTGGCTCTTGGCACTTCTCCAAGGCTCCCCGTCCTAGTGAGTGAAAATGAGTTTTCCAAATCTTTCCCCTGGATCTCCCTAGGCCTCTTGTGGCTTCTCACACTCCACAGTGCATGCAGGTGGCACTGTGTGCAGACTGGCTCAGGGCCATTCATCTATGTCTGGATGATAAGGGTGATGTCTGTCTTTTGCTCCTTTTACTTTCCTTTCTAGATGCATCCCTGTCCTAGGGTGTGCTTGTCGTGACTCTAACCCACTTTATCAAGGTCATCACCCGAAAGTCCAGGGTCACACGTGTTCCTAAGAAATGCCTGAGCTGCATTTCAATTTTTAAGGTGGCATTATTGAAAGGGAATTCTTTCTTCTCCTTCTCTTCGTTCTTGACAGTCATCTCATCAATGTATACCGTGTACTGTGATCATGCTCACATCCATCATTCTTTCTTACCCCGTCCCACTCAGTCTGACCCCCTTCTTCTTCCCACCTAGGACCCTCCCATTATCCTTTTATTTACCCCTGCCCTTCCCTGTGTGTGTGTGTGTGTGTGTGTGTGAGAGAGAGAGAGAGAGAGAGAGAGAGAGAGAGAGAGAGAGAGAGAGAGCAAAAGAGGGAGAGAAAGTAAGTTTAATTATGCTTGCTTGCAAGCCCTATTTAATGGAACATGGACAACTTACCAGCTGTTATGTGACTGAGGAGAATGACTCCCCTTTCCCAATAATTGCTAACTGCCAAAGCCATCTCGAGCTTGTGTGGGAGCCTCATGAGCCTCTCCTTCATGAGTGAAAGAATGTTGAAGGATCTAATCTTATTCAGGCCTAATTCACAAGCCACAGCTGGTGTGTTTTCACAATCCTTGTGACCACACCCTGACCTGGCAATAGCATTCCTCAGTGTCTTCCTCTGACAGCTCTACAATTCTTTCTGCTGGTCTTTTGTGATATTCTTCTCAGCTCTGGGGAGGTGAACTCTAGAGAACACAGTTTTGTGATGTGCTCCATGTCGCAGAGTCTCTCTAGGGTGAAATAAATTGTTTTTCACCTTCCACTCACGCCAGTCTTAAATAATCTGTAGATTCTTCGTACAGAGCTGGTTAGAAGCTTTGAAGTTCTGTGTTTTATCCAGAAGCCCGCTGTATTATCCTTTTCCTGCCTTGCTCTCATGTTCTTATGGAGATCTTATTATCTATATGACATATGCATTATCCCATGTGATTCAGAGACATGAAATTGCCCGCATGTCTCTGCTCATCTTCTCATGATTCTTTTATTTGCACTCTTAAGATTGGATGGCTTTTGTTGGTCTATTTTCAAATTCATCAACGCATTTATCATTTGGGGATGGGGGATTTAGAGAGGCTCTCATGTACCTAGGCTGACCTAAAATTTACTATGTGTGGTTGAGGGTGACCCTGAACTTCTGATCCACCTGACTCTACCTCCCAAGTGTTTGGATGACAGGTGTGTGCCATCATGTGTGACTCACTTTTATCGGGTTTTGATTCTAGAGTGACCTTCAGATTCCCCTATATAGTTTTCATTTCTTTGTGGAAATTCATTATATGTTCACCCATTTAGATTACATTTTCTTTTAGGTCATTGGGCATATTTATAATAGTTGCCTTAAAACTTCAGTCCACTGAATTTGTATTAGTTCAGGTTTGTTCTTCAAACTAAACTTGCATCCATGTATTGTTTCTTGACTAACAGGTCCTCTTTTCTAATTCTTTGCATGTTTTTATTGAAAAATTGAGTTGACATTTTTGTTTTTATTGTTTTTTGCTCCTTTGTAAGTGGTACCTTGAACTTGTGTTGGTTTTTACTTTGTAGACACTGACTTGTGAAAAACCTAGAGTTATTACTTAAGCCCTATGATTTTGTGAGACTCATGTTCTAAACCATCTGTGCTGTAGATTTGTTATGTAGATTTTAGGGGCTGCAATGATATGTCCAGTGCAGGCAGTACTTCTGGGGTTGTTTTTAAAGTCCCAGTTGGGGCTGTTGTCTTATTTCAGATGACATTGAGCCTGTAAGAAGCTGTTGATAACCCTAGCCCCTGTCTTCTTGTTGGGTCTGGATTTTAGCTCCCTGGGCCCTGTTTCATGTCTAGTTATCTCCCTTTCACTCTGGGGATCTTTGTCATGAGAAACCCAGTCCTCAGCCAGACACTGGAAGGTCAACTTCCCACCTCACACCATTCAGCATTCTCACCTCCAAAGCCCTGATCCAAAAATTGCAGCCACATTGTCTCCTCTCCAAGTGAGGGCCCTAAGCCAGGCTTGGAGTACAGCACACAGACAAGGAGGTTGGCCCCTCTCAGACATCCAGGGAATTATTGAATCTCATCTGTGAATTTCCTTTACTCAGGAATTTTAGCCCCTTGGTGCCTATTCCCTCATGTCCATGTTGAAGCTTGGTGACCATTTCTGATCACAAGGCAAACGTGATGCCAATTATCCTGTCCCGGTGGAAGCTTAAAAGTGATCACTTGGTTATGGCCTTGCTCTTGTGTGCCATGCAGCTCTGTCCAATGGAGGGACACTGTTTCTTCCTTCAACACTGCTAAGCTCAGAACGAATTTCAGGTTCCCATCTTTAAGAATTTGTTTGGCCTCAGACTCAATACCAGCAGAAGCTGAGAGCAGGAAATAGAAATCAATCAGAGTATTTTAAGCAGAAAGGAATTCAGTGCTCACAAAATCATCATGCTGACTCACTCCCAGATCATCATAAAATTGATTCACTAGGGAAGCTTCTATTTCTGCGGCTGCCAGGGGAGCTATTCTGGATTCAAGGGCTTATGCTTCCAGTTCAAATGCTTACTAGAAAATGAGAAACTGGAGAACAGAGCCCAAGATGCCCTGGCAGAAAATCTTCTTGTCCTAGCACCTTCCTTAGAAGCACCACAGTCCAGAAGGACAAAGAAGTTGCTTTCCTGTGTTTCCACATTTCTAATCTCCCTGGGATGTGTATAAATGAGTGCAACCTAATTTGTGTTCAGAGCTTAGCTGCAAGGGAGTCTGTGTAATGGAGATTTTTAGTTTTCTAGACTCCTTCAGAAAGGATTATGGGATAGAGTTTGAATGGCTGATCTATGGTTTCCTATATACATTCTTTGTTCAGAATTCCTTCTTCATCCTTCAGGGTCCATCTTCAATGTTACCTTCTCCTCTGAGTTCACTTGATAATTTGATGTCATATACACATTAAAATGTGTTTTATATATAAACAAATAGTTTTATAACTGCCATTTTTTTCCCTGTCATGGAGTGGGGAAGTCCTTTGGGACAGAGATACTGATGTATGCATTCCCTTTTCTATGCTCTAGTTTAGTGGCTGACACATACCACTTAATACAAGTTTACTGAATGAATGAATGAATGAATGAATGAATGACTATGATAGACTTTCAAATGAAGATGCTCCAGAGGAAAACTGACTTTCAACTGAGGCAGACTTTTACCCCACCCCAAATTCTGATTCTTCTTATGTGAACAAACCAGTGAAGATTAAATTTTTTTTTCACTCAAGTAGTTATCTGGAGCCAGGAAGAGGAGATAAATGGCACGGAGGATGAATTCCAAAAGGAACTTCTAAAATATTCAGTCACAGTGGCTGTGTGTAATTGCAGTCCCAGGCCCTGGGGGGCCCTTCTGAAGCCTGGATCTAGGCTTTCAGAAGGTACGTAATAAGTCACTCAGCACCTGATGATTCCTTATCTGTGAGTTGGAAGAGGAAATACTCTCCTGGGAGGAATCTACGAGTGTGCCAAGCAAATGGCTTTGCTTGCAGTGGCTCAGATAGATGGTCTGCTTCACCTAGGCAAACACTCCTCTACCCAGTGAAACCCTTCCCACTCCCTAGCTCACCATTAGCTCCAGCCCACTAACTCAGTAATTGTGCTAGGGCAGGTTTCAGGTTCCAGCCAGCTCATTGGAATGCATGCCCGTCCCTGTGTGTCATGGACAAGTTTGTCTGAGTGTGAATACTGTGAGGTGCCCGTTCTCTATTCCACCAATGCCTCACACGGGATCTTAGCATGGAGAGACACCTGGGGGACCTGGAACTCTTGCCTCCTCTTCTATAAAAAGCGTCCAATGGCAGAGCATATGGATATTTTTGGTCAGTATGATAGCAACCACCTAACCCACTTGAATTTATAGCTAACTTGAAAAGGGTGAACAAGAAATGCCTGGAGTTTGTCATTGAGGCATTTTTGAGGTTTGTTTCATAGTGTGGGCTTCTGGATCTCCGAAAGTGGGACATTTAAAAAGAGGCAGCATCTATGCATCTATGAAGAAGCAAAGACTTTCCAGGGACCCCAGTACTTTTGGGTCATTCATGCTCCTGTCAGCAAACCCTGACCCACACTGTGTAAGTAAGCCTTCTACACTCACTCGTTCTTTAGAGTGAAGGTCTTTTATCTCTTTTGAAGGCCATTGGGACCTTATGAAGGGGAGCAGATATTGTTCCTGTCTCTTCAGAGAAGGAATTCCCAAAATAATAACATTCATGCCAGGCTCTGTCCAGATCCTTCAGTCATCGAAGGTCACTGGGTTGTCAAACCTTCTGCCATTGTACCGGGAACTGACTCAGGGTAAGCATGTCCTTTGACACGCCAACAGATATGTTAATGTTTGGGATGAAGAAAGCATTTATGGGTGTGGGTAGCAGGGAAGCGTTACATTGTCCTGACTGATTTCCTGAGGGAAAGCACAGATCTGGAATGAAGTGAAAACAACGTCCCTAGACCAGGGAGGGGATTCTACCAGAAACTGCACCCTACTCTTCTCCCAGCCCAGCAACTGGAGCCAGGTATGTCTGTTTCAGACAGGAAGGTGAGATCCTAGGAAAGTCTTTGTGAAGAGGACTGGGTTGGTTGAGTTGGTAACCATGACGATTTTGACGATGCTTACCTATTTCACTGTTCTAGGGAGTCAATACTGCTACCCACTTATACTTACTTGAGTTTCTGTCATGTGCCACTTTTGCATTAAATACTTGACAGAGGCTGTGTTAAGGTTCACAACGGCCCTTGAGATAATAAATGAGTGCTCCTTGCATTTCTACTTACGAATAAGGACGCTGATGTCCAGAGAAGTTAAGCGACTTTTCTGAGGCCGTACAGCTAAAATGTGACAAAAGATTTAGCCCAAGTTTGTCCCTGGGCCATGACACTATAATCATTTTGAGTGTACTTGGTCACTGATAGAGTCTCACATAAGAGACAATTCATTATAGTCTTTCAATCCTCATTGTTTGTGCTCCAATGCTCTGGTTCAGAAAAGCTACCTAGCTCCTCGAGGCTAGCAGACACATTGAGTTGGGGAGGATTTTGAATGCATTGTACTTCAGTTTGGATTTTAATAAATAAATCTCATTTGGCTCCTTTGGATGATACTGGTGTGGGAGGAGAGCCTTCTCAAGCCGAAAAGCAAGTCCTGACTTAGCTAGGTCTAGGAGTAGAGACAGCTGGGTCTGATATTTGTTTTCAACAACTTGTTCTCAGCAAAGCTTGGAAGGCACCTTTACACTGCAGCAGCTGTGTTAAACAAATGACAGGCAGAGTGGCCTCATGTGTGGTGGCTTCACTTTTGATAGGCTCCATCTGGACCCTTCCTGCAGGTGAGTGGCATCACCAGCCTCATTTGCTCATGGTTCATTCCAAAGCCAGTTCTCCCATCTGCTCTGGCTCTTCGGTGAAACTGACACCTTTGACATCTATATTGCCTCCTCCTGGAGACATGAACCCAAACAGGCTTCTCTGCAGGTGGTGGCACTATCAAACTTGAGGGCCTGGGCTCCCTGTTCAACAACAGAGACAAGGAAGGCTGATTGTTTTCTCAGAGGGCATTTTCTAAGTGAATGGAACACGAGTGTCCCTCTTTCATCCAAATAGATGTTCCAATTGAATTCTAAAAGAGGTTTTCAAGGTTAGCTAAATCCAACATCCGTACAGTGGCTACACTTTTCATTAATCCCATTTACCATTTATCTTTCAGTGTGTGTGTGTGTGTGTGTGTGTGTGTGTGTGTGTGTGTGTGTGTGTATGTGTGTGTGTGTGTATGTGTGTGGTACAAACAGGTAGCTAGATGCTGGTGGGGGTAGGGAATGGAATGCAAGGTTCAGGGGTTGCAGGATCAACAAAACAGGCACAGTTTATTTTCACATAGTCAGTGTAGCAGGGAGCATCTGTACAGATCCAGGGAGCACCTTGGGGCCATCTTCAAGCTGGGATGCAAAAGAGTGATGGGACAGGAGAATCAGGGCTATCGGGAGGGGTCTGGGAGTGCCAGAAAACTCTGACAAAGATCCTACAAGTGGGGAGGTTGTGAATGGAGAGGTATTCTGGTAGTTTGAATAATTGGCCCCCATAAGCACATGGGGAGTGGTGCTAAAAGGAGGCACGGCCTTGATGGAGGAAGTGTGTCACTGTGCCCGTGGGCTGTGAGGTCTCCTCAGCTCAAGTTATACCCAGTGAGACAGACCACTTCCTGTTCCCTGTGGGTCAGGATGTGGGATTCCCAGCTCCTTCTCCTGCACCACAAGCCTACAAGCCACCATGTTTCACCATGAAGATAATGAATTAAACCTCTGAAACTGTAAGCCACCCCAATTAAGTGTTTTTCCTTTATAAAACTTGCTGTGGTCATGGCGTCTCTTCACGGCAATAGAAACCCTAACTGATACAGGTATGCTATGTCCACAGTAGGGAAACAGGACTGGCTGGTATGTATTGAGAAGAGTTGAGGTGAACAGGCAGAAAGCACATGACCAGAACCTACAACATCAAGGTTGGAGACCAAGTTCATGAAGAGAAGAAACATGACCCCCAGGCTGGTATTCATAGAGAGAGAAAGGGGATCAATGAAGCTCACAGAGAGCTCCAAGATCAGTGGGTGATGCTCATCTGTAGACCTAGAAGGCTTGCATCAAAGATGGGACAAGCTGCACTCTACTGGCTGTGGGCTTTTCTTACACTAAATCTTTCCGCCAAAAGCCGCTGAGCCCCACCGCCATGTGTACGCTTTACGCCAGCCACCTGCCCGAGTTAGGCCCAAATGAATACACAGAAACTTGTATTAGGTTCAAAGCTGCTTGGCCAATGACTAGGATTCTCATCTGTTAGCTCAGTCTTAATTATCATAAATCTATATATTTTATAAGATTTATCTTATTGGATGCCTTATGGCGTCTATCCTTGCTGGTGGATCACATTGTGCCGCTGGAGCAGGAGCAGAGGGGAAAAGAGACAAACTTCCTGTTTCATCACTTAGGTATGAGTCTCCTTGCCATGTCACTTCCTGCCTGGGTCATCACTTCTCTACTACATTTCCCAGAATCCTCTTTGACTCCTAGTCCTTGCTCGCCATTGGCCAAACAGTATTTTATTCAACAATCAATAAGATAAACATACACAGAAGTACTTCCCCCATCAGGCTTTGAGCAAACTCTTCTGGTCTCTGATTCCATTTTGTGTGTTTTATGTGGACAGTGATTTGGGAAAGGGAAGGAGGCATGCCTCCTGAGTCCAAGAGGGTATGAGGTCATGGGTTACTATTAGACAATTGAATCATTGTGCAGTAGTTGAGAGGAGGTGATGTTGCAGGCAAGTGGCAATTATGTTGGCGATGGCTGGAATGGTGGAATCTGTACTGAGAGGGCTGGGCTGAGATCTAGAGGTAGCATGCATGAGTCTGAAGGAAGGTCAGAGTAGCCCAGCTGGAGCTGTGCTTTGGAAAGGAGGCCTGGAGCTCACAGGCCTTGAGTCCTCCAGACTTAATCCTTTCTGCCTCTATGCTGTGGTGCCTGGATCCTGCTTTGCCTCACTCTGAGCATGGGGAAAGAACTGATTTTGCCTGCCAAGGGCTGGTTAATGAAAACAAGCACAAGGGTGTACTTCTGTGTATGTTCATCTTATTGATTGTTGAATAAAGTACTATTTGGTCAATGGGGCAGCAAGTTAGATGGGACTAGGAGTCAAAGAGGATTCTGGGAAATGTAGTAGAGAAGTGGTGATCCAGGCAGGAAGTGACATAGCAGGGAGACTCATATTTAAGCAAGGAGAAACAGGAAGTGGCCCCTTTGTGCCCTTGGCTCTTGCTCCAGCCGTGCCATGTGATCCACCGACAAGAGAGGACACCAATTGAAGGTGTCCCATAAGTCTTATAAAATATATAGATTTATGATAATTAAGAGTGAGCTAGCAGATGAGAAATCCTAGTCATTGGCCAAGCAGCATTTGTACATAAGTCTCTGTGCATTAATTGGGTCCCTAACTCAGCAGGCAGAACTCAGGCTGCTGGTGGAAACCGCCCACATGGCGGTAGGGCTTGGGTGGCTTTTGGCAGAAAGATTTATTGTAACAGGCCTTGAGCCCTCCAGACTTAATCCTTTCTGCCTCTATGCTGTGGTGACTGGATCCTGCTTTGCCTCACTCTGAGCATGGGGAAAGTATTCATTTTGCCTGCCAAGGGCTGGTTAATGAGAACAAGCACGAGGGCTCAGTCTCTTAATTAAATGCAGCAACCTCTCATCATGGAGAGCTGCTGTTCCTGCAGCTGCTCCTCTTGGGTACAGGGGCTCTTTCTATAATGGTGGACACTCAGTGAAGCCCTGCTGCCTGGATTCCCTGCCCTTGGGCCCCAGCTGGCTGTGGCTACTGTGGTGCGATGATGACAACAGCCCAGCTTTCACACTGCCATGCTCCATTTCAGTCCAAACACAACTGCTCAGCCTCCAAAGAGCCTCGCCCACTTTCATGCTCTGCTGCTGAGAGCCAGGGTACCGAAGCAGACTCTTGCACTTGAGGGGGTTGGTGGTACAAGACTCTGTCTTTTTACTGATCTCCTTCTTCTCTTCTAAGAGGTGGCACAGTGCAGCTGTAAGCAGTCCCAATCCTGAGCTTGCTGCCTGGCATCAAATACCGAGTATCAGCCCCTGCAGTCTAACCCTGGGGGAGCTGTTCAGAATCTGGGTGTGGCCTCAGTTCTTTTCATTGCATAGTGATAAGAACACTACTTTTCTCATTAAGGTGCTGTTAAAAAAATGAAAATATTTGGTTCATGTAAACTCCTTTGGATAGAAGGTGACACATAGTGGGCACTTTGCATTCTGCAGCTGCCAGGTAGTACCTTCTGTCAGTATGACTCATTAAAATGATAATTAATAATTGGTGATGGTTAATGCATCAAGGTAAAAAAAAAGTCCCTCTTTGCAAAACCATATTCTGTTCAGAATTTGATGACTCAGCAATAGTAAACCAGCTCTCAGAAAGCCTTATCCCAGCTGAGTACGTTCCTTGAAGGGCATCAGCACTCCTTCCCGCCAAGGAATGGGACCACCATGGTTCTCATGGCATCAGCAAGGTTCTGGTCCCTCTGAGTACCTGGCCAGTCTTTAATCTCTATGCCCTTTCCCAGTAGGTAGAGCACATGCAGCTAGGGCAGACGTTTGAGAAGCATGTAGAGACTCAAGAACAACACTGGTGAGACAAACCCTCGAAGAACTGATTCTGATTCCTGCAGGGCAAGTTCATTCCTTGGTCTCTCGGTTTTTGCTCTCAGATACTTCTCTCCCTCACTGGAGGAGCTCTTAAACCATCCTGATCCCCAGCCACCAACCTACTGTGGGGCATCACAGTGCAGTGGGAAGAAACAGGAGGCAAGGAGAGAGAAGGTATAGGCGATTTTGCTCAGATTTGCTTCTTGGTAGATGCGTGGATTTGCCATAAACTGGCTTGGCATCACATGGATTTTCTGTATGGCATTGCCTACGTCAGAAAAAAAAATTCCTTGATTTGTCTACCATGCTATTAGTGTATTTGGACTACAACAATGAAATATCATAGACTTGGGTGGCTTCAGAACAACAAAAATTTCATTCTCATAAATTTGGAGACAAGAAATCAGATTTGGTGTCTGGAGAGAGCCTGTTTGCATAGATGGCACATTGGTGCTGTGCCCTTAAAAGGATGTAAATAGCAACGGAGTTCTCTGGAATTTCTTTAATAAAGGAACTAAGCCTGTTTGTGATGAGTCTGTCCCCATGACTTGTTTACCTCCCAAGGGCTCTGCTTCCTAGACATGACCTCGAGAATTATGATTTCAATAGATGAGTTTGGGGGACACACTTTCAGACCCAAGTAGATGTGGCATTTGTCACAGTTTTCTTTTTTCTTCCACCATGCTGCTATGTTTTTCCACTACTTGAAGCTCTGCTCTTGTTTTAATTCTTCAAATCCCCTCTGTTAAAAATAACTTATAGACTTAATGTCTATCTGCTAAAAGATCCCCAGAGTGTAGGTTTAAAACATAGCAGGGGGGATGGAGACATGGCTTGGTGGGTAAGAACCCCTACTGTACAAGGGTAAGAACCTGAATATGGATCCTAGAGCTGGTGTAAAAACCTGGGCATGGCCGCATGCACCCAGTAGCCTCAATGCTGTAGAGATGGAGACAGAAGGATCCCTGGGACTTGCTGGATGCCAGTCTATCTCTGGGTCCAGTGAGAGACCTCAGAGAGTGAAAAAAGCATGGCATCTGACATCCTGCTCTGGTCTCCACACACAGACAAGAGTGCACGCCTGCTCACAGGCTCACACACATACATCACACACATACATGTACAAAATAAAATAGCAGGTGTGGCCCCATGTTCTGTGTTCCCAGGGGATCACGTAATCCTTCAATTACAACAGACACGTATTAGCATTGGTTAATACGTGAACAATATGTGACTTCCTGCTATGACACAGAATTTTGGGTGGCTTGCTTGAGGAGGACAGGATTTAACAGTTCAGACTGGGTCATGACTGCCACTCTAGAGGTTAAAGATGCTCTTTGAAAGAGGGTGGGGACCTGGTAGAACTGAACCCCAAGTATCAAAGTATTCATGAAACAGTGGGGAAACAGCCGAAGTGGTTCTGCAATGAGGAGATGATGGGAAGGTCTTGGTGTAATCCCACACGTGCCAATGAGAAAGGTTACTGGAGCCTTTGATTCTTGACTGTGTTCACACTGCTTAAGGCCTGGTTGACTTGCTGCACCCCCAGGGAGACCAAGAGGCCAAGCCTAGAAATATTGCTTTAGAAAACATGGCTTACGGGCTCTGAGTTTGGATGGGATAATAATCTCCTGGAAGGCATTGTGGTATTCTAGAAAGGGAAATAAGGAGGCACTGGTCTGAGTCTGGGATCTGCCACCTTAGGCTTATTCTTACGAGTCCACGGTTTTGTCATTTATCCATTGCTCAGGTCCTTCCCAGACTATGGGAGTGTATAGTGCAATAGCAAAGAGAAGACCATTGCTAAGCAGCTCCTGAATGAGCAGAGCTTCAAGGTCACCTTTCAGCAGGAGGAAGTGTAGGAGCAGGGGTGGGGGTGGGGTGGGGTGGGATTGGTGCCTGCTTTGAAGCCACAGAGGGAGGGCACAAGGTGCATGGCCCAGGGAGGCCTGGATGAAAGATGCAAAGCTTGTGTTTAAGTGTGTGAAGGCAGTGATGGAGGAGCTTCACCTGAAAACCTGGGAAGGTAAGGCAGTCTGATGGCGAGTGTTTGGTAAGTAATGAGAAGGTCTAGCGGAGGGGTAGAAGGAACACGGGTGAGAAGCAGAAGAAGACCTCCCAGAGATGGGGCTTCTTAACGTTGGACTTAGAGGATGCCCTGACCCTGGAGGCTTTGATTCACTAACGACTGAGTTCTACCAGGCTTTAGGGAGACAGGCGGGATGTTAGAAGACTCATTGTAATTATTTGAGGAAGTAGCTATTGTAAGTGGAGGTGTCTATTCATATGTGGTGGATTTCTGGACAGTGGTTAAGAGCTAGGCAACCATATATGCTGATGTAATGGGGATGAGAGGTTAAACTGGAGGCCCAGGGATGGCTGAAACTCTTTATTTTGAATGCCTGGAGGGGCAGTTGCCATTTACAGAAACCGTGAAAACTATAGAGAAGGCCAGGGCTTGGTGGATCTGGAATGTAGTTTTAAATGAGCCATGTTTGAGATGTCTTCCCAAGTCCAGTGTCAATGTGAATAATAGCCTGGTCTACACATTCTTCTGCAGCCTGATCTTAACACGTAACAGAGTGGAGTTTTCTTTCTTGTTCTGCTACACGCACTGTTCTGGGAATATTGATGAGCCGGAGCCCAGCTTTCAGCCTGTGCCCACATTTCTTCATCAGAAAATTGCAATAACGCGATAATCACATTTTCCTGCTATCCCATTACACTTTTAGGGAATCAATGCGTGTAAAAGGATATTATTAATAATTCATGAAAATCTTGGATTTGACCCTAAGGTTTATAGAGAAAATAATTTGCACCTGTGGGAGTAAGCTTTGCATTTCGGGAGCTGGGAGGGGGCGGGGTGGAGAAGAGAATCACTGAGCAAATGAGTCTGCTTAAGTCCTGACTCTCCACCTTCATCTCTAATCACTATACCTATTCATTGTGACGGCAATATTTTCTAATTAGAAGATTTGAAGTTCCCAGGAAGAAACTCTTGAATGGTTAGAATATCTGCAGCAATTCTCATTGGATCCGGGAGGAGAGAAGGCACTGATTTAAGCTGGCAATGAGCTCCTCTGAGCCCACTTGTAAGCCGAGGGTTGCTGAAGAGCAGAAAGAAACACTAGGCAATTACCAAACATAGATTTTCGATAACTCATAAAACAATAATAACAATGATATAGCTACCTCAGAAGTGCCGTACAGTCGTGTGGCGAGATACAGCCCTTGGACAATGTTGTGTCTTAGGCAGTGAACCTTGCCATCAGTTTATTGTTAAAATTGAAACATATGAGATGTTCCAAACTTAGAGAAAGTAAAGGTTTGTATTACAGGTTTTTATCTATTTGTTTGCTGTTTCTTAACACACGTTGATGTTTGTTCCAGCTCATATTATAACAGTTTAATTCTATTTGTGTAATATATATATATATGTGTGTGTGTGTGTGTGTGTGTGTGTGTGTGTGTGTGTGTGTGTGTGTGTGTAATCCATGCACACATGGGGCCAGAAGAGGGTATTGAGTGCCCTGCGCTATCGTGCCATCATTTCTTGAAGGCAGGGTCTCTCAATAAATCTGGAGCTAGGCTGGTGTCCAGCAAGCCCTGCAATCCTCCTGTCTCTGTTCTCCATACTCATCAGTGCTGGGTTTGTAGGTGCGTCTACATTGGCCTGATAAATAGGTGTGGGGCATTTGAACTCAGGTTCTCATGCCTGTACAGCAACCACTCTAACCCAGTGAGGCATCTCCCACCTTTCACATTTGATACTTTAGTTAGCTCAGCTGCTATAACAAATGGCCCCAGGCTGGTTGGCTCAAGCTGCATTTTCCCAGTTCTGGAGACTAGAAGTCTGTGTGTGGGGGGGGGACCTGGCCAGGTGATGGTGGTGGTGGGGAGAGTCTCATTGCACGGCAGACTACTATCTTCTGATTGGATCCTTGCATAGTGGAAGGCATGGGGGGAACTCACATTCACCAAAATTTCACACTCTAATTACTCCCCCAGAGTCCAGCTCCTATCCAGGCCATGTTGGGGATTCATGAACATTCATTGCATAACTCTGCTGCTTTGGTTTATTGTTCCTTAATAGCCTTATTGAATTATACTCATATACCATTAAATTCACCCATTTTGAGTATACAATTCAATTACACTTAATAGCTTTGCCAAGTGTTGCTCTCATTACCATAAATCAATTTTGAACATTTTTTATCTATACAACAAGATCACACGTGTCCGTGTCAATCCCTGTTTCTATCTGAAGTTCCAGGAGACCCGTAACTGACTTTTTGATTCTGTATATTTCTTTTTTTTTTTTTTTTAGTTTATTGTATAGAATTACATAATATGAGGCCTTTTGTATCTGGTTTATTTCGCTTGATATTGGGGAAATGAGCCTCATTTGATGCTGTGCCATGTATCATTACTTCGTTTTAAAATATTTCATTAATTTATTTTTATGTGTTTTATGTGTGTGTGTGAATATGCATGACAAGGTGGTGGGGAGGGTGTTGGGAGACCACTTGTGAGGAAAAGCCAGTTTTCTCTTTGCAATTGTGGGTTCTCGGGATTGGTCTACTCCCCAGTTGAGGGACATGTAGCTTGTTTCTAATTTTTTCCTAATATGAGTAGGAGTGCAATGAATATTCACACACCTTCCAACATTTCTTTCTTCTGAACTAGATAACTGTCTTTTTACTTGGGTGCCGGGGATTTGAACTCATGTCCTCATGTTCATGTAGCAAATACTTTGCCCACTGAGCCATCTCACCAGGACTCTCCGATGTTATTCTTAGAAGCTGATTATATTCAAGTCTCTGAGTCATTTTGACTTCTCATATTTGTATTTGAGTTATGAAATGAAGGTCTATGCTCATTTTTATCCACTAGATAGCTATTTATCCTGGCACCGTTTTCTTGAACAGATTACCTTTTCCCTAGTGACTGTCACTGGCATCCTTTTCAAAACCAGTTGACTATAAATCTAAGGATTTATTTCCAGACTCGTCAGTCTCTCCCACTCACCCATCCTTATTCCAGTCTCACACCATCAGCATAACTAGCTTTACAGTAAGTTCTGGTGGGAGCGAGTGAGAGTTGTCCAACTTTAGATCAAAATTGCATCAACGATTCTGGGTGTTGTGTTGATGTGATGATGATTTTCTTTGGCTGTTTTCAAGACTCTTTGTCTCTTGTCATCTCAGCTCTGTTGTGTGTAGACGTGGATCTTTGAACTTCCCTTGTTTGGAATTAGTTGAGCTTTCTTTTTTTGTTAACTTAGTATATAGCTTTATTTTAAAATTTTGTGAGGGTGATTCACTGTCTTTATTAGAATTGTGCTGTAATACTTAAGATGATTGTATGAAAACAAGTATATAGCATAAAATAAACGTTTCATTAAAAATGGCATTATGGTTTTTGGCTTTTGCTACTTCTTATTCAGAGAGGTCTTCTCTTTAAGTTGACGACTGTCTTGATAGAGAAGGCACATGGGGTCCTATCTTACTTGCTGAAGTAGCCAGAAGTCCCCTTGTGAGCATGCTCTGTGATGGGTATTTTCTGATATCTTCTACCTGGAAACTGCCTTAAAATGCTTTCTCCTTGATTTCTTGATGCAAAATCACTGTCTCCCTATGCAGGTTATTCTACAAAGCACAGGTCTTTGTTTTCCAAAGGGAACCTCATCTGAGCTTTATCCAGGACATGGATTCAAGTTGACCCAAGTGGCATGTTTTACAGTGGCAGGTGTTTATGAGAACCTTTTATTATAACCACAAAACAAGTGAGGGAGCTGAAGAGATGGTTCCATGGTTACAAACACTCTGCAGAAACCTAAATCAGTTCCTAACATCCACACTGAGCAGATCCCAACCACCTGTAATTGCAGCTCCTAAGGATCCCACGTCCTCTTCTGGCCCCTGCAGGAACCTGCACAGGTGTGGCATGCATGAATATACATGTGTGTCCTGTGTGTGTGTGTAGATACACCCAGGCTCAGAAAATGCATAGCTCAGGGGTTAGAGCACTGGTCTTGTAGTTGAGCTTTCTTGGATGTGCTGAAAATGGCTTCTCATGAGATTTGAGGCATGCTTGGTCATGGCTCCGCATATTCTTTTTGCCTCTTTCTATTGCCGCACTTTCTGGAATATCAGTTATACTGATGTCGGTGTGTTCATGGTATCACCAGGCTGCTCAGTCTCCTTTCCCCTTTCTACATTCTCTTTTCTTTTTTTTTCCCTCAGACTGCATAGTCTCAGTGACCGACTTGTAGTGTCCCCTGAGTGCCTTCAGCAGTTTCACTGGGGTGAAGGTCTACTCAAACTGAAGGAATCTGAGTTAGTTCAAGTAAAGACAAATCCCGTGAGTGAGGGTTTCCTGGGAACTGCCACGTAAGTCAAGTAACAAAGAGCATCCCAGTGGTGCAAAGTGTTGTGGTACGAAACTCTTGTTCTGAGGTGCAGTCATTGTTCCTCAGCTTTTCTTTTTCCAAGACTTTAATTTGAAGGGTCTTTAAATATTATCTATATTGAACATATATACACATATGTATATACATATGTTTATACACACACACACACACACACACACACGTGTTTGTGTGTGTGTGTAATCAATGGTTTGGTTGCTTGTTGCTGGAATTGCTTTTAGGGAGATCTTAATTGGTTATGTCCTCTGATGGCTAGCAGTAGGCTTCTGGGTGATATTTCAGCAAATCAAAAGATGAAATTGGGAATAATTTGCATCTTAACAGTGGAGAGTTTCCTAATTCACAAATATGCTATATTCTACTATTGATTTGAATTTTAGATATACTTGGAAATGGTGTGTGCAGATTCCTTGGAGTTTTTATACATTTAAAAACGCATTTCTAAATACTTGATATTTTAGTTTCTTTGGAAAGAGTATTTTTACTTTGTTGTAATTTTTATCATAGAACATGTAGAAATGCATTGGATTTTTGTATAGAGGACTTTCCCCAGCTCTGTGGATTCTAAAAGCTTAGTACTAGGTGGTTTAGACTTTCTGAATATTCAACAATGTAATAAAAGACTAACTAGGCTGTTATATTAATTGATTTAATTGTTATTTTTTCCTTGCTGTATTAGATTGGCTTAGAGCCAGACTCCAGTGTTGAATGGAAGTAATTAAAATGGACTCCTTGTCATGTTGTCAATTTAAGAGAAATCACTTTCAATATCTTCCCATTGAATATTTCTGGACTTTAAAATACAGCACTAGTCAGATTAAGAAAGTGTATTCCCATTCCCACATGACTGATGTTTTCCTCTTAGTAACGAGTTGTTATGGAAAGTCATGAATTTTTTTTTCTATACCTACCAGGATGCCAGTAATTCATTTTGTCTTTTTTTATTGTTGTGGGGCATTACATTAATTGGTTTTTGAAAGCTCAATTCCTGGAACACATCTACCTTGTTCTTGATTTCCAGGACTTTTATATAGTATTGATTTATTTGCTTAGGTTCTGTCTAGCATTTTTGTGTGTTTTGATATGCATTTGCCTTGAAAATTCCCTGAGTGCTTCCTACATCTGGAACTTTTTTTTCTTGTTTCATTATTTTTGACACAAAATTTCTCTGTGTAGCCCTGGCTGTCCTAGGACTGGCTCTATAGGCCAGGGTGACCTTGAACTCAGAGTATCTGCTTGTCTTTGCCTGAAAGGTTTGCACCACCATGTCCAGAATGGAAATTCTTAATCCACGAATATTTGTTCCCAACAGACTGTACAATTCTTTTCTCTGCTTTGCTTTTCTGCCTTGTAACAATCTGAGCAGCTTTGGGCCTTATGAAAATCATTATTAGTGTTTTCCCTGTTTTATTCTGTGGAAGGTTTGTGTAGGGTTGCTACAATACGTCACTAGTTCTAAGCCTTGATCAAATAATTGCAACCCACTTTAAAACTCCCATTCTAGTGACAGCTTCCCCTCAACCTCATGGCCTAGAAGTCTTCCAATAACAGTCACTGCACAGTGGCCACTGGTGCTCTGACTGCAGCAATCTAGGCACACCCTTACTTGATAGTTCTTCAATCCCTAGTGTCCATGCTCCCCAAACATTATCATCCGTTATTTATAAAGACTGGTCTGAAGGCACAGCTCCCCTGCTCAGCAGGAATCAGTATGCACCTCTTAGAGGCACACTGATGTTGGTTGGAAGATCTTGCTATATGGCATCCCAAGTCCCTCCTGTTATCTGGCAAACTCACTGATCACCTTTGTTTAGCCTTGACCATTCTTCTTTTCCTTTGTGAAAGTGAGCCTTTCTCAACACTTTACCTGGGCTCTGATTGGGGTTGATAGAATTCTCCCTGGATTTGCAAGCAAACAGGCATTTATTTGAGGGAAATGAATATTTTCCTGTAGATGTAAAGCACCATTAACCCATTTATTCCTCCAGTGTTGCTTACACCCACTTTTCATTTTTCTGCTCACACATTGTCTTAGCCTTGGTGTCTTACATTATTCTGGAGTGTCTTGTATATCTTGAATATTAAAGACAGGGCTCCATATGTTGCAGTGGATGCATAAACTCTCTGATGCCAGTGGCATTTTAATGCAGAAGCTCTTGACTAATATTTGCTTCCAGTTCCTAACCAAATCCTCCATACAGATGGTTCTTGTGCAGTCAAGTTGTAATATAAAATTGATATAGTTCCTTTTGAGGCTTTGCTTAGGTTCCAGACACCATTCAAAGACAGACACAAGCCTGTGACCAGGTATGACATCTTTTTTTTCCCTGTTTATCATTGGTAAATATTTATCTAAATTGAAATACCTCACTAAAATCCTAATTATTTTAAAAAATAAATGTCTTTATTCTTAGGAAATGTTTTACTTGTTCTTTGAGAATTTTGCGCAATATATTTTGATCATTTTTTTGTCATTTCCCCACCAAACTTTGCATCTACCCCTTTCTGTGTACACTCATCAAGTTTGATTTATGTGGTCCATGAAGTCATGGGTATGAGGCTACCCACTGGACAGTGGTCCCTCTACCAACAACTATACCCTTACAAAATCTGACTTCGACAGATGATGTCAATTGTCTGTAGCTCCTTGGTTAGGGGTGGAGGCTCGCAAACCTCTTCTCATACCATGTTGGAATGTTGACTGGCTTGATCCTGCACAGGCAACCACATACAGCTACTGTGAGTTCACTAGTGCAGAGGGCCTGCCATGCCCAAAAGACACGGTTTTGTTTCTAATCCTAACTCTTATGCTATCTT
Organism: Cricetulus griseus; assembly: GCF_003668045.3. NCBI lineage: Eukaryota > Metazoa > Chordata > Mammalia > Rodentia > Cricetidae > Cricetulus > Cricetulus griseus. The sequence goes on from NC_048603.1 coordinate 20,717,747, forward strand.
AGCTTAAGGCAACAGTCCCCCTAAGACTGACATAGACATCTACCATGCTGCAGAATAACTCAGAGAATTTTGAAGAGTGAAACAGTTGCATTCATTCTATGGCTATCTGATGGGGAATGTACTTCTGTGTATGTTTATCTTATTGATTGTTAAATAAAGTTCTGTTTGGCCAATGGCAGCAAGTTAGACAGGACTAGGAGTCAAAGAGGATTCTGGGAAATGTAGTAGAGAAGTGGTGATCCAGGCAGGAAGTGACATAGCAAGGAGACTCATATCTCAGTGAGGAAACAGGAAGTGTCCCCTTTTTCCTCTTCCTCCTCCAGCAGCGTAATGTGATCCACCGGCAAGGAGGGATGCCAATGAGGCGTACGATAAGTCTTATAAAATATATAGATGTATGATAATTAAGACTGAGCTAACAGATGAGAATCCTAGTCATTTGTCAAGCAGCATTGTACCTAATATTATGTCTCTGTATTATTTTGTCCATCCACGCGGCGGGCAGAACTCGGGTGGCTAGTGGAGACTGCCCACGTGGCAGTGGGGCTCGGGCGGCTTTGGCAGAAAGATTTGTCGTAACAGCTATCTTTTCTCTGCTTCTCTCTCTCTCTCTCTCTCTCTCTCTCTCTCTCTCTCTGAAACAGGGTCTTGCTGTATGGCTTAGGTTGGATTAGAACTCACGATCATCTTGCTTTAGACTCTCTCAAGTGCTAGAATTACAAGCACATCTCCCACCATATGACATAACTTTGACTAATGGCTACAAAATGAAGTACTGATTTTGAAACAATCTTTCTTGAGGACTTTGTAGCACAGACCAGTATCTTAACTGCTTGAAGTGAACCTTCAAGTTAAGTGCTTAACTTCTGAACCTTCTGCTTCGGCCCTCCCTCCCTTTTCCTCCCATCAGGTTTACTTAAGCAGTTTTCTTTTTTAATTTTAAAAATTTATTTTGAATTTATGTGCATTTGTGTCCCTGCTTGTCTGTATATGTTCCATTTGTATGTAGTGCCTCTGAAGGCCAGAAGAGGGCATCAGATGATAGGAGATTGTGAGGGGCCATATTGATGACGGGATTTGAACCCGTTCCTCTAGAAGAGCACCTAGTGCTCCTAACCACTGAGCCATCCCTCCAGCCCTCCATATTTTTTTTTTTCTGACACAAGGTTTCATGTATCTTATCCTGGCCTCAGACTATTTTGTCCTTGAGGGTGGTCTTAACTCGACCCTCTATCTCCTAAGTATAGGCATGCCCCCATACCTGACTGCCCACCAGTTTTATTGTTGACACACACACACACACACACACACACACACACACACACACACACACGTACATTTTCTGTCTTCTATTCTCTTCTTCGGCCTCATTACAGCTCACTGTACTTCCACATGCAGGTGAAAGAGAAACATTTTGTGTAGTACCTCCCTGAATTTGCTATGTGAGAAGCCTATAGATGAGCCAGGGATTATATTTGGGGATTTTTCCTAACTCAAATACCCTTGTTACAGACTTCAAGATCTGTTTCAACTATATTTCCATTGCTAATTAGACTCTTGTATAAGGAAAATGCTTCAAAGTACAAGATAGGGAAGACCCTGGAAGGACTGGGATGGTCTAGACATGCCATTTATAAAGGCAACAAAAACAAAAACCAAATCTTTGAAGGCATGAACATAAAGTACAAGAAATGTTTGTTATTTCACCCTAGAAGCTGTCTGGGTAAAAATTCAAAATTGTAAGCCAATAAATATAAAGCAAAGGAAACTTTAAAAATAGGTTCCGTGACATTTTAAGATCATATCCTATGTTGACTGAACAGCTTTAGGTAAAGGGATCCTGTTCTTTCCTTTCTGCATAATTTCACGTCTGGACTTAGCCAAAAATATGAGCTTTGGGGCCAGTGACTTGAGTGTAGACTCCAGAATGTAGACAGGTCTCAGCCTGAAGCCACAGGTGGACCTGCCAACTCTTGGTATTTCCTATGCTGACACAGGCATCTGGCAAACAGCGTCTTGGGATGAGGTTGGGCATGTGTCAAGACTTAGAAGAGTGATGGTGTGCCAAGAGTCCAGAGGATGCCTGTTGGAGAAGCGGAGGGGTATGATTGGTTGGGCTGTGTCTCTGGGTTTATGTGTGCAGAGCCTGGAAATGAACAGATGCTACTTCAAACTTACATCTGTCTGTACATATACGAAGAGATCAGAGAATGAGATGAACAAGAATGGGGAGAAGGGGAAGAAAGGAGGAAGGGGAGAGGAAAAGGGGATGAGAGGGGGAGGAGGGAAGGGAGAGAGGAAGGAGAAGGCAGAGGTGAGGAGGGAAATGGGAAGGCAGGAAGGGAAGAGGGGGGAGGAGGAAAGGAATTGCAGGAAGAACAGAAAGAAGGACGGAGGGAGGAAGGAACATGCAAAATTAATCTGAACCCTATCAGAAACATTAAATCTACTGTTGGAAGATGAAAAGCATGGAATCTGGCATAGTGGATGACTCTCGGCTATAAGTTCAAGGCCAGCCTGGGCTATACCGTGAGTTTCAGGACAGCGTGAGCTACTATTTAAAAACCCTGTCTGAAAAACAAAACGGTTTATCATATTAGGAGAAAGCTGATGAGAATAAGATGGATGGAGGGGAAGGGGATGCCTGCTGGGTTTCCCCCCTCCTGACTGATTTTTCTGAGAGCGGAAAGGCACCGGGATGCCTGGACATCTTGCCGTGAACACATCACTTACAGTGTTTTATTTCTTTTCCCTCTGTATATTGCACACAGGTGTCTCAGGGGTGTAATAGCCTCATTGCCACCAGGCAGGGCTCACTCTCCAATGACAGCTCCATCTCCTAAAGATCCATCACGAGCCCCATGGTCCTGGGCTCTGATTTTGTACCTTCAGAATGTGAGCCCAGCTGTGCTCCGCCAGTGAGTGTGCCCCCAACAGCTCTTGATATGGAGAACAGAAGGCGTCTGCTTGCCTCAGGAGGGAGAATCCAACCAGCTAAACTTGATAAATGCCCCAGAGTTGCCACCATGGTCTGCAGATCTGCTGCTGGAGGCCCTCTTTTCCCCTTCTTAGTGACTTAGCATTCTAATGTAAATGTCCTCTTGAGCAAGGTTCCAGGCTCAGCAAGGGAGACTTAGAGTCTTTAGCTGATAGGGCAAATCCCCACAACTGTTGTATACAACATCTGGACAGTATTGAACACGAAGTGTGAATTGAGAAGCTCTGGTTGAAGTTCTGGTCTCATTATTTGCTAAAGAGCCTTTGGCAATGGGCACAGCAGTGCCTATTTAGAATAGTATGATAAGAAAGAGAAGCAATGCTGTGTGAAAAGGGTCTATAGAGCTATGCAGCTCTTGCTGGTTAGGTGCACCCTGTGTAGTCCAGGTTGGCTGAAGCATATAGTCCTCCCTAGTGTCTTTCCCATATTCCGGGATTTAGGTTTGTAACATTATAACCAGTTAATAGGGTTTTTTTTTAAACATAAAACATATTTGTTGTTTTGGGAGATGATATTATTGGACATTTTTAAAAATCATACAATAGTGTAAATGCAAAATTTACATGTACTGGAAAACAAAAATATTTTTCTGTGTCTTGTGTTTTTGTTAAAGCCACTTTATTCCTATGGTGTAGAACTGAACCAAGATTTTTTTTTTAAATGACAGCCTGTAATTAACTTTGAATTAAAAAATATTTAATCAAATATAATGTTGAATACCAAAAAAAAAAGTGAAGCAATGCTTTAAACAGTCCTTATACAATGCGGAGCTCACTCTAAACGCTGTGTAAATGCTGTTTCTTAGCAGTGAGCCCCTCAGTGTCCTACTTGACAGATGAATAGGAAAATTCTAGAGGGCACTGTCACATCGATAGGTTCCATGCAAACTGTGTCCGGGAGTTATGCAGCTTGGTTTCTGTTGACCACAAGCCAAGTTTATTCACTTGTCAAGCCATTTAGGGGCCATGGGCTGTCCCCATCGTCATCTTTGGCACCTTACCCCAGCCACAGCCCTGATATCTGATGTCCCTACCGGTCCTTTATGTTCTGCCACTTACACAAGACATCTCCTGCTCCTTCCAAGAAAGTGGGACACAGTGCTGACCTTGCCACCCCCAGTCAGGGAATCAAAAGCCAAAGCAAAAAAGGAAACAGGTCAAGCATAAAGCTTCTGCAAGCACAAAGGAAAGGGCTCTTTGTGTAATGAAAGCAGGTCACATTGTGCTTTGGTCTGACCATTTACAGTTTCACAAGGGAGCCCCCCAGTGACAGGATGCGTAGTACCTTTCAATGGTCCCCTTGGGAAATGCAGATTCTGGTGTGAGAAAATGGCTTCTTTTTTTTTTCTTTGAATTACAAACAAGATTGAATTACATGACAATCCCAGTTCCCTTCTCCCTCCCGTCCTCCCCTACCACCCCCCCACTAAAACCCTACCTCTCACATATCCTTTCTTCTAATCTACACCTGACCCAACCTTTCTGCTCCCTCATGACCTCTGCATCCTTCCTCTTCTTCCCTTTTTATTTTCGTAGCTCCCTCCCCCATCTTCCCATGCTCTCAATTTGCTCAGGGGATCGTGACCCTTTCCCCTTCTCCAGGGGACAAAGTTTGTCTCTTTTAGGGTCCTCCTTGTTTACTAGATTCTCTGGCAGTGTGGATTCTAGGCTGGTAATCCCTTACTCTATGTCTAAAATCCATATATGAGTGAGTACATATCATGTTTGTCTTATTGTGATTGGATTACCTCGCTCAGAATGGTTTTTTCGAGTTCCATCCATGAGAAAATGGCTCTTTATAGCTGTCTGTGTAAGTCCAAGATACAAAGCCCAAACTACCTCATTGTTAAGATCTAAAATACTTCAAGAGGCACAGTGTTGAGGAGGGAATTGCTAATGACTTACACATTCCATCTCTTCCTTCACATAGATGCCAATCTTCAAGGTCACACCCTTAGGGCCAAGAATGGAAGTTGTAAACAAGGGATAGTATATCCCTGAAGAGCTTGCTCTCCCTTGGCTGTGTTTAGTCTGTTGCCATGGACACATGGATTTCATAAAGTGATGCCCTAGGTGTATAGTGATGCCATTGGGCCCATTGTACGCCCATTGGGTGAAACAGCTTGCTAGCCCATTGTGTTTAATCATATTTCAGAAGATCTGGGGTGTGAACATGCCTAGGTCTCAGTGTTAAGCATGATTTAACCTCAGGCTGCATTAGTATGTCATGCATATGCTTTTTTGTGGTCTTGCTATGAGTTGGGAATTGTGCTAGATCATGCAGGCAGAGGAGTAAGTACCGTGAAAGGCATAGACTCTGTCCTCTGTGGCACTTCTGGACCATAATGAATGAGGATACTGAGAAGTTAATTATAAACATTATAGCAGAGAACACATCACATTTTGATTCGGTTTCCAGAAATCTCAGATCTAAATTTGTGGCAAGGGTGTAAGCTATCAGCGATTGCATATTTAGCTATATTCTTGATGCCGTTTCATAGTCCCACCCTGTTTTGACTTTTTTCTCTCTCTTTCATTTTCATTTCTAAATTAAGCCATCTTTTAAGCTGTCTTAAATCTTGCCTGGAACAAAACAAGCTATGCATTTAAAAATAAATACATAGAAACTCAGCGAAAGGCACTCAGCCGCTTTTGTTCCCTTGGATGGATAAATGAGGACAGGGTGTTATACTTCTTCTGCTGAAAGCTCTGCCCAGCACCATCAGGTGGTGGCTGGAAGCTAGTCTTGGAGATGGACAATAAATCTGTGCAGTTCATGGGAAGCATATGTTTGAGGTGAACAGTTGCTCTGCATGTGCAATGGTTCGTCTTGTCAACTTGGTGGGAATTAGAATCACTAAGGGAACATGCTTCTAAGCATGTCTGGGGAGAAGTTACTGGATTAGGTTAATTGTGATGGATAGCACCCCTCAGAGGCTGGGGGCCTGGACTGCATCAAAAGGAGGGGAAAGGTAGCTGAGCACCAGTTTCCACCTCTGCTGGCTGACTGCGGATGCCATATATCTTAGGGCTACTATTGCTGTGATGGAACACCGTGGCCAAAGCAACTTGGGGTTTACTCCACTTACCCTTTCACATCACAGTTCATCATCAAAGGAAGTCAGGACAAGAAATCAAGCAGGGCAGGAGCCTGGAGGCAGAAGCTGAGGAAGAGACCATGGAGGGAAGCTTACTGGGTTGCTCCTCATGGTTTGCTCAACCTGCTTTATTATAGACACCAGAGCCACCAACTAGGGCTGGCACCACCCACAATGGGCCAGGTCATCCCCATAAGTCAATAATCAAGAAAATGCCCTACAGACTTGCCTGCAGTCCAATTTTATGGAGGTGTTTCCTCAATTGAGGATCCCTCCTCTCTGATATGCGATCCCTTGGAATATAATATCCCTTGGGATCGCATATCAGATATCCTGTATATCAGATATTTACATTACAGTTCATAAAAGTAGAAAAATAATGGTTATGAAGTAGCAACAAAATGGGTTGAGGGGGTCACCACAACGTGAGGAACTGTCTTAAAGAGTCACAGCATTAGGAAGGATGAGAACCACTGCTCTAGCTTGTATCAAGTTGACATAAAACTAGCCAGAATACTATGTGGCTGGTCATATCATGCTCCTGTCACTGTGAGTTCCCCACTGTCACCATAATGAGCTATTCATTATGAATAGAACTTCAAGCCAAATAAACCTCCTCTTTAGAGCCTTCTTGTCAGGTATTTGGTTACAGAAGGCCAGAGGTTTAACTGACAGGATATATTCATTGACTCTCCACATGGGTGTTGTCTTATCATTGTCTTCCCTTATCGGAAAATACACCCCCTCTGCATTTCTATCAGGGTAACGATGACAGCGTGACACAGGGACCTGAAAGCATGCAATGGTCCGGTCTAATAGGAGCTTATCTCTGGTCTGTGTGACAGTGAAGCAAGGGTTGTTCCAGGCTGGGAGTTGCCTTGCTTTATGCAGAGACTCAGGGCCCAGACTCTGCCATCTCTTAAGATCTTGCCCCTGTCTATATCAAGCCTGTGGACAAGGGAAGGAATAAAAGCACAACTCCCTTTTCAAAGCCTTGGACTAGGCATGAATGTATCTCTTCTGCTTCTACATTTTTGGTGAGAACTGGTTTTGTGGTCATACATGGATAAAGGATCGAGGGAGGCTTGATAAAGTCAGGTCACCATGATAAACCACCTTCCAGGGACAATGCTCAACCCCATGAAAACGAGTACATATTGGTATGGAGACTGCCAAGTCTGCCCTAAGTTTAAGTGTATAAGGTGTCTATTTTATATATTAGAAAAAAAAAGTGAGCCCTGGAAATTACAAACTGGAGAGAGGAATCCCTTAAAATGAGCAGGTCTCTCTCACCAAACACTACAAATCAAGTTCAGATGACATGGAATTGCCTTGCCTGGGCGGTAGGGAGGTTATGTCCTATTGCTTAGGCCGTGGCTGAACAAAATGGATAGCACATATGTGTTCTACACACTGCCCTGCTTATGACGGGAACGCCTTTGTTCTTCACTTTGCTCTGCCTCGATGACCGAGGCTGCCACGCTGCTTCCACCTGAATTCCAGTCCCAAATGTCTCTCCACTTTTACCTGTCCTGATGCCCCATCTTGCACTGGAACAACAGATCTCACACCCTTCTCTTGCCATACCTCATGGTTTCCTTCCCTCCGGTGGCTTCATGTTCCCTTTCTCCTCATGTGAAGCTCCTGCTCCATCTTCATTAGACACCTCTGCCTTGTCTAAGAAAGCAACCTTGATGTTCCCGCGAAGAATATGTTACCCCACCTGCCACTCATTCAGCAGTGTGACTTCACTGTCTACTCTGTCGCCCTTAACGGGTTGTAGACTTCATGGTGCAAGGGACCATTCTCATTGAAAATCATTTGGATGGCCCTTCGCAAACACCATCTGCTTCCCATTTAGGGCTGAATGCATTGGGTATTGCTGGTCAGCTCAGCTGTTTATTTTCTGAGGCATAAATGGGTCGGCCACGACTTGATAGACCAGCTGCTAGCTAAATGGACCCTCCTCTGCAGTCATTAGAGGGCTGGAGAGGAGGGCGGGTGAACACAGCCCAGTGTTCTAGCTCAATGTTCCGCGTGGTGTATTGCACTTAGGAATGACGAGGGGAGCTTGTTAAAATGCAGACCCTGACTTTGAGGCTTCTGAGGTGGGAGCCATGACTGTGCATTTTCAATGAGCCCCCAGGTGCTGCGGACCACACGCAAGTCCCACAGCGAGGACCTCATGTTTTACGGAGGGTGCGCGTCAACGTAATTCACCAGTTGTTCTTCGTATGTGACCCACTCTGCTACTCTGCTGATAGTGTATAATCCCAGCTGCTTTTTACGAGAGATGTTTGCATTAAAAAGGGGGATTCAGTCCATCTGGTTTTTGTTTCGTATCCTTCTGTGGTATTCAATAGACTAGTGAGAATAACAACAGTTCCAATAATGGGCATGATTTGTTATTAACTTACTATCAGCCAGAATGCGTCAGCTCTTCCTATCTTCCCCACAGCACCGTGGTTACTATTCCCACTTTATACAGAATGAGTCTGCATTTAAGAAAGTTAAGAGCATTTCTAAGAAATGCATAGTTGGTTCAGAGCTAAGCTTGGAACGTACCTGTGTGATTTGAAATATTTGCACCCCCTACCTCAGTTGTTCTTCCTCTGATATACTCCATTCCATATTCTCTCCCTCTCTCCTTCTTCCTTCTGCTTCCTCCTCTCCCTCCCCCATCAATCTCTCTCTCTCTCACACACACTCACCTCAACCCTGCTCCAGTAAACACAGCCTAAGACAGATGCTTGGGATGTTCCCACCAGATGCCTCGTGTCAAGGTAGAATAAATATCTATGTAGATAATAATTTGCCACCAGATGCCTGCATCCTTTCCATCTCTCTCTCTGCATAATTTGATTGCAAAACTGTAATTGCTTCCTGCAGGCTTCATGGCGCTTCCTCACATTTGCTTATCAAAGTTCAGAAACCTATTGGTCATCTTACCCAGAACACCTTATCCTTGAACACTCTCATGCTCTAAATCACACTTGAAATACCTATTTCTCTGGGGATCTTGCCTACCTGGTGGGTGTCATTCAACATCAAGCCATCTCCCCCTGGGAGTAAAGGTTAGCTTTCTCACATGTTATCTTTGAAGTCTTGTGTAGGAAGAAAAAAAGATTTCGTGGGTTTCAGTGTTTGTCTGGCTAATAAGCCTTCAGCCAAATGTGATTTTTAAATTAGGATGATGATGCTAACTGGAAAATGAAAACAGTGTTAACTGAATATCATCCCTAATCCAAGACTGGAAAAGCTCCAAAATCCAATGCTTTTGGAGTAATTTGGAAAATTCCATACCTGGTTTCATGTGATGTTACAATCAGAACACAAAGTCATTAAAATATTGTGCAAATTTACCTGATGCGATTTGTGTAAGTAAGATGCAAGCGAAACAAAAGAACCTTGTATTTATACTTGTATCCTATTCCCAACATACGCCATTAGAAATATGCAAATTTTCTAAAGTTTGAAAATATCTAAAATCCAAAAGTATTTTGTTTAAGGATACTCAACTCTGAGAAACTCCTGCATTTCAGTGTGTATACTTATCAGCAATGCACTTCTTAAAATGTTTTTATTTACCTCCAAGCGGGAGTTATAGGGCTTTGTAGTGCAGGCTTGTTACATGGGTACCAGGATGTGAACTCATGATTGTATAGCAAGAACTCCTAACTGCAGAGCCGTCTCCCAGGCCAGCAATTCATTTTCATGAATGTATGTATGTTGTTATTGTTAATGTTTTGCAATGATCCAGAGACATTAATGAGAAGCTATGCAGATGCAACTCATGTTGAGATCCAGTGCAGCTCTAGGCTTTGGAGATGATTTGTTGGTAAAGACTGGGCCTAGATTCCAACTCTCCAATTTATTGGTTGAGTAAAGTTTGGTTTAGTTTCAACTTCTCCAAACTCAGCTTCTTCATCTTCCAACTGTGGAAAATCATACCTGGATTTTTTTACCTGGATGAAATAAATGTAAGAAAAGTAGCTAACAATCAGTGCAATGTTACAGTAGTGAGTGTAGTCAGTGTGCATGGCAGGAGGCTTCCTGCCACCGGGCATTCGATCCCAAGTAAAGCAAGGGCTAGAGAGAGCATCACTGTTTTTCACTACATTGTGAAACTTCAATGCATGCAAATTTAATTTCAGATTTCTCACATCATATGCTTTGTGGGCCCAGTCCTTATGACTGCCTTCTGGTTTTGTGTTGTAATGAGTATCTGTTCTAAGTCCCAGCCTTTTAAATGAGATTTTGAGTCAGTGACACCCTTCCTCTTGATATAGGGTAGGGATTAAAAATGGAGGTGTATGTTGCAAGCATCTTCAGTGGCTACACAATGTTTTTAGACCCAAACTTGTCTTCTTTTCATGCCTTATCCAGCATACCTCTGATAGATAGACGGGAGTGCTTTGACATCTTCTCCAGGCCCAACACTCATTTACCTCTGAAGTCTCTCCCTATCGTACTTACCTTCACACACTCTGCTTTGTTGGATCATTCAACTTGTTGTCAGGGACCCTAGAATGCTTTTATTTGACCTATTTACACATCTGAATGTCTTTTTGAATAGGTGCTTCCTAAAAGATACTCATAACTTGCTTATCTCTATAATCTAGATCAGTGTTTGGGGTAGAGTAAGTCACTTAAACTAGTTGCTGGATACATTTTTAAATGATCCCCAATAATAGAGGAGGAACCAAGGACATCATTTGGAGACATTGCCGTGTACAATATCAACTAATCAGTCTGAGAGACACATAAATGCATTAAGGATAGTGTAAAAACCCATCAATCACATTGGACAAATCAGATAGTGAAAGGATGGGCTGCTTCTCTCTGACACACTGTGGGACATCTGGTGGGTGCCGTTATCCCACTTTTGTTTTCCATCTTCACACCTATCACAAATAAACACCATGAACTAATAATTACTGACAGTCAAAGTATCAATGGAATAGAATATTGCAAGTTTCAAAGTACACTACCATGTGGTGTAAGGCATAGTTCTGAAGTCCAAATAGGGTTTTCTATTTTCTTACTCCAAAGGGTCACGTACCTTGTAGGTGTTTGAGTCTGCACAGCATGTGAGTTTATCCAGCCTGGTCATGGCAGCTGGATTCTTGTGGATACTCAAGAAAGAAGAGTATTACTCCGGTGTTCCCTGAGGCTGCAGGAGCTGAGAGTCTGATTGTTCTTATGTCCCAAAGCATAAATATGGAGGGAAAGGAAAGGCTCTGCATTAGTTATTTGGCTCATTGTTGTGAGAAAATGCCTGACAAATACAATTAAAGGAAGAAAGAGTTTATTCTGGCTCATGGTTTAAAAGGGATACTGTCTATTGTGTTTGGGAATGCATAGAGGCAGGAGTGAGAAAGCTGGTGTGTTGCATTTGTAGTGAGGAACAAAGAGAGAGATGGATGGTGGCTTCTTTTTTCCTTCCTTCCTTCCTTCCTTCCTTCCTTCCTTCCTTCCTTCCTTCCTTCCTTCCTTCCTTCCCCCTCTCTCCATCCCTCCCACTCTCTCCATTCCTTCTTCTTTCCCCTTCTCTCTCTTTTCCTCTCTCTCTCTCTCTCTCTCTCTCTCTCTCTCTCTCTCTCTTTTCTTGTTGTTTTTCAAGTCAGTGTTTCTTTGTGTGGCCCTGGCTGTCCTGGAACTTGCTCTGTAGACAAGGCTGGCCTCGAACTCAGAGATCCCCCTGCTTCTGCATCCTGAGTGCTGGGATTAAATGCACGCACCCCACTGCCTGGCTTCCCCCTTTCTTATTCAGTCTGAGGCACCAACACATGGAGTGGTGCTACCCACATTCAGGCTGAGTCTTTCTTCCTCAGTTGAATCTCTCTGGAAACAACCTTACAGAAATGCCCAGAAGTGTGTCTCCTGGTGGATTCCAAATCCAGTTAAGTTGACTAGGACGATTAACCATCATAGGTTCATTCTTACTGACAAATATGTCAAGAAACCAGATTTTAACTGTGGAAACTTTGATGACTACAGACTAAGAGCAATTTATTTATTTGGTCAAAATGACCTTAGGAAATAGTTGGGGAATTAAAAGGTATCAATCATTTTGTTCTAAAGGACACAGTAAAGTAGCTGACTGGAAAAATTTGGGGAGTGTATTTTTTAATATGAATTAGTTGACTTTAATTTTCACCTGTTGGTTTGGAGTACTGTCAATTTATTACCAGAAGAGGCAAATTTTAACAATCCCTCCAAGCTTTATGATGTCACTCAATTCAATACATATTTATTGTGCAGTTATTCTGTGCCCAGTGCTGTAGTTATAAGCACTGATAAAGTGGAAATAAACAGACTTCCACCAGAGAGGTTCACTGAAGTCATCTGTTTCAAACTCAGAAGCAGCTGAGGAGAGTGAATTAGTTTGGGTGTAGACTGTGTTAGATGCTCTCTTGAGTGGAGAATATAAAACTCCATTGGGTTGCCTTTGGGTACATCTGTGAGAGATTATCCTAATTAAGTTAGTTTATATTGGAAGACCAAGCCCACGGTGAGCGGCACCATTTCCTAGGCAGGGCCGTATGTGTCCTAAACTGTCTAAAAGTGGAGAATTGAGTTGAATCCAAGCAAGGAAGCAAGTGAGCATGCATGTAGCCATTTCTCTCTGCCCTTGAGAATGGATGTGTTGTAACTGGTGAAACTCCTGTTGTGACGCTCCTAGACTAATGCACTGTCACCTAAAATTGCAAGGTAAAATCATGTCTCTTTTTATGGCTATTGCATTACAGCAAGAGAAACGAAGACACAGACTCAGCTCTGGAGCCAGAGACAGGACACACTCTCAAGAAAATAGATGAAATAAGAACAAGTTACAGGTATCCTGACAGAAACAAATGGGACTTTAGGGAAGGAAGGAAGAGTCTGGCTGTGGATTGGGAATCCCTGAAAGATGTGGAATAAGGTGATTCCTTATTCTAACTCTGAAAGCTGAAAAGAATGAATTAATCGGAAGGGTAGCAGAGTGAAAAAAAACAAAACAACAACAACAAAAAAAAAAACCCAAAGAAAACCCAGGACACACATTTGAGGCAGGAGTGTGTGTGGACTATAGAGGAAGGCAACTGAGCCTACATCTGACTAAAGAGGAACATTCTAACTGTCCCTGTCCCCCACATGACAGACAGGATCTCTCTAATGATCCTGTTGCTACTGAAATACATTGCTATTGACTTACCAGCCCAGAGCAACACATTTATTATCTCACAGGTTTGGGGATCATTTGGAGTAAGTGCCACTGTGTTTAAGCCTACTATCTGATGGTTTAAAGACACCAGCACATACTTGGTTTAAATTGATATCCCTCTAAAACTGGTTCCCTCTGTGGGGCTCTGGGAGAAGAATCTACTTCCAGACTTTTCCCATTGTGATGTATGCCTCAATTTCTTGGCTTGTGGCTCCTTCCTCCAGCCTTAAAGCCTGCATTCGTCACCAGGACACCTTCTATGTAGTCACTTGGTCACCCTATTAGCAGGCCACTTGGCATAATCCAGGATAATTCCTTCCCTCAAGATTAATAGTCATAACTGGACCACTTTCCTACATAAGAAACAGTCACAGGCTCCAGGGATTAGAACAGAAATGTCTTGGTGAGGGCTAGGTATGTGTGTAGGAATCTTTATTCATCCTACCATTTACTGGTTCCAGCTTTGGCATTTGTGAATGAACATGTCCGCACGTGTTTTTATTTACTGCTGTGGGCAGCACTCCCTTTAATGGGTCTGTACTTTGCAATTTTGTTTTGTGTCCTGTAGTTACATAATCCACAGCCCAAAATTCACGTGTAGTCCACAAGAGCAGGGGAAACTGAGATGTCTTGGACACCTGTAAGAAAAAGGGAGTGGAAACTGGTGGATAAATTCTTTCCTGTGCTTGTCTGTCTGAGGATGGAGAATTATACGTCACTATATGCCCAGCATCCAAAGGAAGTTGTGTGTGTGCGGGCAGTGCTGAGTTGGGTAATGTTTTCATGCTTCCCCGTTTCACTCACCCTGGAACCCACCCCTGCTTGTCCTGTAGTAACAGCTCCTGAATGATCAGCCTTCTGTTGAGTCCTAGCTTCAGGTTCTGCTTTTTTGAGAGCGCTGGTAATTCTCCTGGAAAGCAAATCCTGAGGGGTCACTTTCTATGCTATTAGGTGGAGTGTGGATGATACATAGTAGGCACGGAACTGAAATTACTAAACGGTTCGGCAGGGATGAGTGAGTTCAAATGAAAATGACCCATTACATTGTGGTTATGTAATGGAGCTAATGCTGAATGCCCCAGGGCAATTGGGAGCTGTGAGGATTGAGACACTGACTGCTTTGGGAGCTTTAAAAATTAAAATGAGCCAGGCATGGTGGAGCATACTTGGAAATTTGAATTAAGAGGCTTTTTTTGTGTGAGTTTTAGGCCAGCCAGGGCTACTATATTTGTTGAAAGTTTGGCCTCTAGAGAGATGGACTGTCTTAAAACAGAACAAAATGAAGTAAAATAAACAGTCAAGCTAAAATGCAAAACAAAAGAAACCAATGGTAGTCTCAGATCAATTGTCAACTCATGGCCCAGTGTTTTGTCAAGAGGTCCCATCAGATGTCTTGGAAATTCTCCGCTTTTGAAATACCCAGGGTTCAGGCATAAAGACAGGACAGTTGCCAATGCGATTGAACACAGCCTCAATAATTCTCTTATGTCAAACTTCGGGCCCCAGTTAGGAAAGAATAAAATCCTGGAGCCTGAGATAGGAGACAACATTGGACTGTGTCAGTACTTTAGAGCCCAGGACTCCCTCCCTCTTCTAGCCTAGCAGGGGCTGCACTCTTCACTGTTGTAGAAGGAAGGAGTTGTCTTTGTATGGAGCCCCGTGAAGGAGCTTTGTCGGAGGCAAGTGGATTGGAACACGACTGCTGTCCTTTTGGAGATGCCTGCCATCTCTCTTCGTTAGCTTTCCTCCAGTACAGTCTGGCTGTGGAGCGTTCCAGTAGGGAGTGCAGAGCCTTGGAGTCTAATTGCAGCAGCACGGTTCAGTGGCTGCAGAATTGCAGCCTCTGGATGATATGTAGTGCTGCAATCAAAGCAACAGGGGAGCATGGGCTTGATGTGTTAGGCTCAGGAACATAAAGCATGAGGCTAGAGAGGAGGAAACATACTGATGCAGGGGCGTTTCCTGCGATGCCAGATGTGATGGCAAGCAAGGACGTTCTGGATCTAATCCTACCCTCCCCATCTTCTGTGACTGGAGACAATGATAGCATCATGTATGAAGATACTTGAAGAACTATAGCAGAGATAATGGGGAGGGCATCTTGGATCTAATCCTACCCTTTTGTCTTCTGTGACTGGAGACAACGATAGCATCGGGGATGAAGACACTAGAGGAGCCATCCAAGAGATAATGGGGGTTAGAGAGACTAGACTGGAATTATTGGATGAGACCGTCGAGCATACCGAACAATTATGTTCTTTAGGAATAAGGATGAGGCATGCTCTTCATTTGGTATGAAAGGAACAGACAACATATTATAGAGGATAGGGTAAAGGCTGCAAAGTTCAGTGCCATTGACATGCCCATATTGATAATGTGAACGGTGCCTGGCTTTGAGCAGGATGTACTCTAAAAAAGCTACAGTGAGCTTTCTGGTTCATCTACTAGGGACAGAGAACCAGAGGGCCAACAGAGGTCTTGGACTTACACCATCTAAGCAATGGCCATGGTATTCCCAAGGGTAACAGTGACATGAGCTCTGCTTATAGGGAATGACACGATCTGAATTACAGGGAAAATGTTCAAGAGCTGAATTCACACACTGTGGTGAGAATTCACACACTGTGATCTCTCCCTTTTTCTGGATCTGAGACACTTCTCTGGCTTTGCGCCCATTTGAAGGGGAGAATGTAGTCATATTTTCCTCCATGTGTTCCCAAGAAAATTCCCATCGACAAGGGAGCTGAATCTTTCAAATGCCCCCCCCCCTTCAGCTATAGAAGAGAAAAACACAGGGGACATGAAGAGGAGAGGTGCAGTTTCAGCAGACAGGTGTCAACAGTCAGGCAGTAGTATACTTACCTATTTCCATTGAGTGTTGGGAAGCCGAGGTCCAGATATGCAGTCAGCCTTATCTTTACTCCCAGGAGACCTATTCTCAGACTCCCAGTGTGAGCATTTGCAACCAGTATGGGGAATAGACTCTGAATATGCTGGTTTGTCCTTTACAGAATTAAAGATGCTTCATGCCTGTCCTATCTTTTTAAAACACTGTTCACATACTGTGGCTATAACGTTCATAGTTTGAGATACGGCAATGTGGGCACACATTTCTTTTTCTTTCTTCACTATTTCATGAACAGAAGATTTAGTTTTAATATACATTTTATCAACTTCAACATAAATTTTTCTTTGTTAGGTCAAGAAATCTCACCTTCTCACACAAGGAAGGACTTTACAGTTTCTCTTGGATGTATGTCAATCATAGACATCCCTACTTTTGTAACTGAGAGCATTGTGAAGTAAAATGTCACTTGAACACAGTAATTGTAATACCACAATCTGCTGAAAAGACTATTAGAAGCTAATAGGTAGCATATGGATCCATCTGACAACATGACGGTTCCTGTACTTGGAAGGTTGGAGAGGGGACACCACAACATTTCATCACCTGATCTGGTTATGCATAGTTTAAAAGTTATGAATTGTTTAATTTCAAATGTTGCTTACATAGTACTTTTGAAGCTCAGTTGACCATGTGGTAGTAAGAGTATGGGGAGTGAAGCTATGGATGAAGACGTAGATCATACATTTATAATCATCGATAGATAATTAGCCTTCCTGCTGGAGCAAGAGTAGGTTATGTACTAGCAAACCTGTGGATGAGGCTGGTAGAGACTTCTTGCAGCTTGGGACAAAAACATGAGGCTCTTTCTGTCTCTGTGTAGTGACTGACATATCTGAAACACAGAGGAACCTGACAACTATGTGGCTAGAAGTCTTCTCTGAGAAAGGGATTGTCTCTTTTCAGCCACATCACTGCCCTTACCAACATTGTAGATTCTGTCTGTGGTCTGTTTAGGTTATAGAGTTGTCAGAACTGTTCTTTGCCACTATTATCTAGAACACCTTGGGGCATATGTGTGTTCAACAAATATTTAGGGAAAATAACATGCAAATATCGCTTACATGTCTGATTTTTTCTTACAACAGATTTCTAGAAATGTACCAGATATTGAGTTACTTTAGAGATAAGTTGTATTTCTATAAATTTGTTTAAATGTGGTGTGTGCCCGGGTCTGGTATAGATAATATGAACATCAAGGGAGCTAAACAGTCAAATTCCCTGGCTTTTGGTCTGTGTTCTCGGCAGGCAGTGAAATGTTAGTACGTGTTTACTAGGGTACTGAGATCTAAAAGGCCTGTCGCATATAGTATACATCCTTCTGTTTCTGTTCTGATTTGTGTTTCAACCACAACTTCTAGCACATTCTTTATTTCTCAGGTTTATGAGTATTTTCTAGTTTGATAGCTTTAGAAATTACAACTTTGTTATTGTCTATAAAGTTGGACATTCATTAAATAATACACAGAGGAGTATTATTTAATTAGGGATTCATCTGTTTGAAAAAATCACTTTAAATGAAAATATTAAACATTAGCACGAGGAATTTATTACCTATGTTTTGGTTGGTTTTATTACTGCCCTTTAAATTTTGCAGGCATCTCTGTTCCATAGACGGTTATTTCTATTTTTAAGACAGGATATCCTTCACTGTCCTAATTTGTGGCTGCTTCTGTTGCTTTTATGCCGAGAAATTCTGTCTCCTTTTGTAGAGCAATAAATCCTGCCAAGTTTGCACCTAGGTTCTCTACATTCCCCAATCATTAATCTAAACAGGATTTGTTTTGCTGTGTGGTGGTGAAATCTAAACGTAGAGTTTTTTTTAAAGGAAAGAACATTTTTACATCATGTTTTAAATACTCCATTGCTTAAATAGTCCACAAATGCTTACTTACTACCCATCATTTATAGTTGTTAGTTCTTAGATATACAGGAGGGTCTACTACTAATCTACATGCTTTGTGTCATTGACATTGATGTATAGTTGAGAGTTCTTTATTTGCAAACTGACTTAAAATAATGTCCTTATTAAGTCAGAACTAATATGCCCTAAAACCTTTTTATTTGTGTGTGTGTGTGTGTGTGTGTGTGTGTGTGTGTGTGTGTGTGTGTGTGTGTATACATACACATCTATCTGTACACGTGTTCATGCATGTGTTGGTGTGTGTGTATATGTATGTATGCATTTGTGTAAGCAATAGGACACTCTTGAGTGTTGATCCTTAGATGCCATCCACGTTTATTTTGAGACAGTGTCTCTCACAGTCCTGAGACTAGCTACATAGTCTAGGCTAACATTCCTGTCTCTACTTGCTAAAAGCTGGGGTGGCAGGGGCATCAAAAGCGCTCACCATCACAACTGATTTTTTTTTTTTAAATTTGGGTTCTTGAGATTGGACTCAGGTGAGGACTTGACCGATTGTACCATCTTCCCAGCCCGAAAGCCATCTTTTAGAAATGTACAAGGTAGTTTCTTGTATTGCACCTTTACCACTTTGTAGTTGAGAGCATTTTCATCATGGTCTCACAGAAGCTCTGCCCCCATCGGCAGTTTTGCCTGACTCCTTCCTCTCCCACTCCTGAGAGGTGCTAGTTTCCCTTTCTGTCTGTGGACTTGCATCTTCTGACATCATATAGCCCATGCCTTCTCCTTCAAACTTCTTCCACTCAACAATAACATTTCAGGGTTCATGTGCATTGAAACAAGTACCTCTTTCTGTCCCGGCCCCCCATCCCTGAGATGGTCTTACTATAGCCTAGTATGGACCTGAAACTCACTATAATAGTCCAGCAGGGCCTCAAACTCATGGCAGACCACCTGCCTCAGACTATAAGCACGAGCTTACCACATCTGGTGGCTCATTCCCTTTTATTGCCAGATACTATTCATTCTTTGGATTCATCTCATTTTTGCCCATCCATTTACCAGCTAGTGAGTGTTTGATTGTTTCCCTTGGGCTATTATGAATAACGGGGCTATTATATTAGTGTACAAAGCAGAGTGGGCAGAGTGTTCAATTTCTGTTTGGTAATACACCTAGGCATGAGTATCTAGCTCATTGAAGCCTGCCAAACCCTTTCCCTTTAAGCACTTTATATATTTCTTGTCCCCACCTACAATGTTTAGGGACTAATCATTATTTTAAAGTTTCCTGGGGCCAGTAAGGAAGCTCAAGAGATCAGGCACTTGTTCCCAAGACAGACCACCTAAGTTTGATCCCCAAAACCCACAAGGTAAGGATAAAACTGACTCCTGAAAGTGCCCTCTGACCTCCACATGTGTGCTGTGATTCACAGGCATGTACACACACACACACACACACACACACACACACACACACACACACACAAATATGAAACAAAAAATTCTTTTGTATATCTACATAGCATCTTCAAAAGTTTTATTTTTCCTACAATTAATCATTTTGACATTTTTATGATACTTCAATATATTATGATGCTCTTGCTAATTATTAAATGAAAATATTTTTAGCCTATAGTTGGAAATTAAGTGTTCAGAGTTTTGATTTTTACTTGTTATCTGTTTCATAATTTGGACGGTATTGTTTCCCCTCACTTTTAATATTTAAACCACTTTGAATTATTTTGCATTTTTCTATTTGACTCAAAGAATTGAGAGGATTGTCTTTGTTTTCCAGCAGTGGTTTCATATGAGGTAATTTAAAGGTTTGTTTGAGATAAATGTATGCCAAAAGTAGGGTGCATTGGACACAGTGGCAGACCATCATAAAGTCACCATGAAAAGTGGACCCTTCAGATCCCTCTAGACTCTTGAGTATAAATTATTTGGGTTCTTCTGAAATGCATACTTTTTTTATTACTCTTGTAATTCCTAGGGCAAATAAGCATATTTCTAAGTGTTTTCTTGAATTCCTGTTACCTCAAGTCAGGGCATGTTTCTGAAATGAAGATTCAGGGAGGCTTCGCTTCTTGTAACATTCTCTTCCTCCTCTTCCTTTAGCATTCTGGCACTGTTCTGCTTCTTGTCATCTGGAGTTATCACTGCTGCTGATTTAACGCTTGTCTTATATATGCACCCCCTTTTATTATTCTGATTTATCGTCCCTGTCTGTGTCTATTCTGAGGTTAAATCTATGGCTTGTTCTCCACATTGTTGAATTTCTTGCAGAGGGATTTCTACTCACTGTTTTGCAATTCCGATTCTTAATTGTAGTAGTTTCAGTCTCCAGGTTTTATTGATTAGACTTCAGTTGCTTTTTTTTTTTCTGGTGAGCTTTATAATGGTGCTTTATTTCCTTAAAAAAAGAGTTTTACTTTGTATATTATTGATGAAACCAAGCAAACTTGAAGTAGTTAGCTTTTGCTGCACTGATTATCAGATGAGGGGAAACTTATCACAAGACACAGATTCTCACTGTTCTGTGAGTTGCTTGGGTGAGTCTTTGATTCCAGCAAGACTTGGCTTATGTAAAAGATCCAAGTTTACCAGCAGTCAGGAGTCCCTGGGAGCCCAGCTAAGATGTACAGTTTTCCACCCTCAGATTTGCTAGTCCAAAGTCCTGCATAGAGCAGTTGTAAGGTTTCACAGAAAAACAAGAGAGGGTAGTTCTAAATGGATAAGCTCATTTCTAGCCTAGGTTTGAATCCCATTCGAAAAGACCTCCTTGATCAAAGTTTAGCCCCAATTTTGATGTGGAGAAGCATTGCAAAACAGCAAAGGTGGAAAGCAATATATGATCAAGTTTCCAACTCCATATGCTTAATATTTTAATCCTAGCACAAATAGCATTGAGAGAGTTACTTTCTTTCCAACACTGATTTACACTTTCCATGGTCTCCTTTGGTTTTCTTTCCATATTGGTTTTAGGATCTTCTGTTGTATTCTGATGAGAAACATGTTCCTTGGTTTTTATGTCCACCCTGACTGCTTTAGCGTATCTAGCCACAGATTCTTGGCTCTAATAACAGTGCCAAGTATGTGTTCTGTCTTTTGAAATGGGCTTAAGTCCAACCATAAGATGGTCAGTTATTCCTATAACATCTATGCCCCTCTTGTACCTGTAGGCATGTCTACAAGGACAGTCATTATTGTAGCTCCCAAGGATCACAGTTGGATAAGATGGACGAATGCTTTTCTCTTCCAGTAGTGTGCACCTCAGCACAATGGAAGCTAGCCAGCAGGGCTGAAAATTCCAAGTCAGTACCAGCTTGTTTTTCCATGTTCTATGACTCAAGTATGTGATGTCTTCAGAAATAGGATCTTACCATCAAATGCTGTCAGGACTCATCAAGAAAAGTGATAATAGCTAGTAATGTTTTGAGGGCCTATGGGACCTCACTGACTTTTGAAGAGGTAACCCTCAAATGAGAGAATTACTTTTTAATCAAATCTGTAATTGACAAAAACCATAGACGATGGATATCTATAGCTGAAGTGGGAATTAGACCACTGGGTAGGACCATCGCAGAGATGATGTGAACAGGAAGTTCACAGTCCTGGCAGGTAGCGAGCTCCCCAGCCTGAGATGTGTCAGCACTTACTTGTAATTCTTCTCTTTTAAAACAAAGCATTTGGCAAATACCTATTATTTTAACATTTCATACATGGAAAGGAACCTTTTTTATTAACTTTTACAATTGATAACACTTGTGGGGACCAAGATACTTGTGTGAATATTAATGTGGTCGTTAAATTTTTCCTCTGTGTAATTTTTTTCTATGTAAAAATTATTTCTATGTAATAAAGAAACATTTGATACTTTTCTGAACTCTCTTGGCATTATTCTCCTAATATATTTTAATAATTCAGTTGATCCAGCAACAGTTTATATGATCATTCAATAAATATCTATTGGTTGCTCGTATCAATCAGGCCTTGTGCTTACCATCCATGTTGATGTTTTAGTGCTGTGACAAATACCCAACAGAAATCGTTTAAATGGAGCAAGGTTTAGTTTCAGAACTTTTTATCCTTGGTCAGCTAGACCCATTGCTTTGGGCTTGAGATGAGATGGGACATCTTGGAGATAGGAGAAGGGACGAGTGGGTAGGAGAGAAGAGGAGATGGGGAGGAGAGAAGGGAGGGGAGGAGAGGAGAAAGAGGAATGGAGGAGGAGAGGAAGAGCCAGAGTCAGAGGGAGTGGGAGAGGAGGCTGACTAAAGAGAAGTCACTTTCTTTAAAGCCACCACCACACCAGTAATCTGCTTGAGCAAGCTAAGCCCTACCTCTGCCCCTAAGCCAGGAACAAAGCTGTCACCACATGAGATGGTGATGGACATTTATGTTCAATCCATGATGTCCTTGCTGAAGGTATTTTGAGGGTATGATAAAGTAGAAAATCAGTCATTCTTATAGTTCCTGTGAACAATTGGTGAAGGGCAGATACTAAGCTAAGCCTTCCCAACAGATCCTGACTCCCAAGCTTTGATGAGGTGAAGGTGTGGTTATTGCCAATACCTTGGCTGACTTCAGACCACAGTGTGATAAATGCTGCAGGTAGGAAAAAGATGAGGTGAATGTAAACAACACGGGAAGAACACACAGTTCAATCCTAATCTGGCTTCTTCCTCTTACTCATTCCGTGCCCTGCCTCAGAGCCGACACCTGGTGCCTGCTTAAGATGGGTCTTTTGATCAACCATGTTATACAACCTCTTCTTTGCTACCATGTTCTAGGAAAACAAGCCTGTCATGGACGTTGTGACCTTTAAAGAAAGTAGAAGCCAAAATGAACCTTGATTTACATTGCTGAGTCAAAAGATCTCAGTCCCTCCTCTAATTACTACAAGTAGATGTCATGGCTGTACTTTGGCTGGAGCAATAAATCGTAGAGGACTTAGAGTATAAGTCAGAGTCAAAGAAGCTGGTGTCTGAGCCTGCACCATGGTCCATGTAGGTGTTCATTCCATAGACATGTCGATAATACGACTGGGGTGTTTGTTACAGACTTGGTCTAAAGTGAGACATCACAGGGTAGGAGTAGCTTGGTTGGTAGAGTTCTGACCCTAGCATGCATGAAGCAGCAGACGACACATCTATGTCACACTCCCTCCTTCAAGGGTCTAGGGATCACTGGAGAAGAGAGAGCAGAAGGCTCATAAGAGCCAGGAGTGGTTGATGACTACCAGGAAACAATGTTTTCCCGACACAGCAGGCCAGTTACACATGTGAACTTATGGGATTTGTGGCAGCATGTAGAGGAGAGATGGGCAAGGCGTCCCAGCCCCAGCTGAAGAGCTCTTGGCAACTGATTGCTGCTGGGAGGGGGAAAGTTGGGTTGTTATTGTTGTTGTTGGTTTTTAAGGGTGTGATCCCTGGTAGGTTAAGTATATTCAAGTGAAGGTCACATATCCAAGAGTATTTGAGCAGCACAGATTGGACTTCAGTCTTTGTTTTTAAAGAGTATTATAGAAAGGTGGGGAAGAGGAGGTGGATCTGGGGTGAGGTAGGTAGAGAAAAAATATACTCCTAAAACTCTCAAAGAACAAATAAAATTGCCAAAACAAAGCAGAGGACAGAGAATTAGGAGTTCAAGGTCATCCTAAATGTAACAATAGGTCATTCTGCCACAGCCACCCAAACCCTGATGCCATGGGCGCTTTCGCCAGGCCCTCCAAGTTCTGCCCGCCGCCATGTTAAGGTCCCAAGTAACACACAGACTTATATTAGGTACAAATGCTGCTTGGACAATGACTAGGATTTCTCATCTGCTAGCTCAATATTATCATAAATCTATATATTTATAAGACTTTTCTTATAGAGGATGCCTTCTGCTGGAGTCCTCATCCCGGTGTTATGATAAATTTTTCTGCCAAAAGCCACCGGCAAGGAGGGACGCCAATAAGGCGTCTGATAGATAAGTCTTATAAAATATATAGATTTATGATAATTGAGACTGAGCTAACAGATGAGGAATGCTAGGCATTGGCCAAGCAGCACTGTACCTAATACAAGTTTCTGTGTATTCATTTGGGCCTAACTTGGGGGGGGTGGCTGGCGTAAAGCTCACACGTGGTGGTGGGGCTCAGGCGGCTTTTGGCAGAAAGATTTATCATAACATCCCGGGATCACATGGCGGCTCAGAGCAGAGAGCTGGAGGAAGAGCAAAAGGGAACAACTTTCTGTTCTTAGCCTCAGTCAGAGAAGCTGATGAGTCTCCCTGCTATGTCACTTCCTGCCTGGATCACCACTTCTTTACTACATTTCCCAGAATCCTCCTTGACTCCTAGTCCTGCCTAACTTGCTGCCTCATTGGCCAAACAGTACTTTATTTATCATCCAATAAGACAAACACATACACACAAGCACTTCCCCCATCACCTAATCTGCATAGCAAGTTCAAGCCCCCCGCCCCCCCAAAAAAGATTGAAACAGTCCAGATGGGCCACAGTAACCACCTCTCAATGATAGAGTATATTGTCCAGGATGAAGACTATTTCCTGTAGAGTCAATTGTAGAAGCTACAAGCTTGCCACATAGAGTTCATATTTCTTACTTCCAGGTTGTGGTTTTATTTCTCTGTAAAAATGTCACCTAATCAACAAAGTAGGATTTGTTGAGTACTGATTAAGCAATAAAGCAACTTCTACTGTTAGTAGCAACACACATTCTGGAAATATGAGCAAAGTCTTGTTGGCTGTAGTTTAAGATTAAGATAAAATTTTTACAAGTGGCAATTGGAGTACATACAAACCTATCAGTAAAGTATATTACCTTGATCTCTTCAGAGTAAGGATATTCGGAGAATGTGAAGTATAAATATTTTAAGGTGTTGTTGGGTTACAAAATGCCTCTGGTGGTTTCTGGTTATATGTGTACACTGTTCAATTCATGAATTTCATTTTATTTGTAGATAAATATTCAATATTTCTGTCTAGATGTAAGCATTGGGTATGTTATTTGGAAGGGGATTGCAAGATGCCTAATCCAGTGATGATAGATCTCTCTCTCTCTCTGTCTCTCTCTCTCTCTGTGTGTGTGTGTGTGTGTGTGTGTGTGTATGTGTGTGTGTGTGAGTGTGTGTATGTGTGCACTGTTGGTAGACATTGCTATTCAAACTCACAGGTATTTTCAATACATTCTGTTTAACCATGGAAGTCATTATAAAGGATATATAAGTTTGTCGTAGAAAATGTTTAGCTATTTCTCAGATTGTAAAATGGATATCAGTGATAGGAGTAGGTCTCAATTCTAGGTATCAATCTTTTTTTATGGATAGTTTTCCTAAGCATATGATTTATGGAAGTTGTGGACCAATAAGGGTTAGCCTGATGTCGGAGGCATTCTTCTTATTTTCCAGTTTGGGCTTTTAATCTGTTCTAAAGAACGATTTCAAACAAATCACCTCTATTTCTATGCTGGTGGTGCTTCACACTCACGAGTTCAGGATAATTACCCAGATCTGGGGGCTTTTATGGGCATCAAAGGGGATAATGGATGTGACTGCGTCTTTCACATCGGAATGTAGGTGGATTAACGCTCCTCCAGTAAAGCGTGGCTTCCCAGAATTTCAAGACAGGCATTTTTCTTTTCCAGGTAGTGGAGGATTTGTCCTTTTATTGTTTTAAGCATTTTAAGACTGAAGTTTTCCTGTGATGGGTTACACACTTTGCTGATCTTTTAAACTGAAGACAATAAACATAATTTGATCTTCCGGATGACTCACTGGCATTAAGAAAATTAACTTTTATGAGACAATTCCTAGGTGCTCAGTGATGCATGCAGGAGCATGGGGCCTCCCACTAACTGGTTCTGGATGGCTGTGGCTTTGCTGACTTCTTGTGTAACTTCTTAATGAATTTGCCTAGCTTTCTCTTCTATGGCTAAATGGCATTTTTCTGCCTTCCCAACAGGTTCCTCTAGATTAGGCTCCCTCTCCTTAATTGCCTTTCCTTTCTTTGCTGTGGATCAATGAAAGCAATTTAAAAAGAATCAGATCATGTTCTAATGACGTTGATATTTTGGGTGTGCTCGCCATGGGTGAGAGCCTCTGCTAAGTGCTTTTTAAGTGTGTTCTTCCTGAGCCCGTAGCAGCACTGTGAGGTCGGTCAGAACCCTGAAGTCTTATTATTCAGATATCTGTACTGGCCTGTCCTTGGGGTTCTGATGGGATATGCCCTCAGCTGCAGCCACTAAGAGCACCACCTGTGCACATTTACTATGTTTCCTTTTAAAAGGGCCCTGCCCACCTCCCATCTTTCTCTTCCTCCCTCTCTCTGTTTATTCTGCTCTCTTTCTTTCTCTCTCCCCCTTTCCTCTCTCCTGTTGCTCCTGCCTCCGGAGGCTGATCTTCCCCCTTCCCTGTCCCCCCACCTTTTTTTAAACTATCGCTTTCCCTAATTAAACACACACACACACACACACACACACACACACACACACACACACACACACACACACAAACCCTCTGCTTGAACCCTGTCACATGGCACCTTTCTCTCGAGTGCTGCTTTCTTAAATTACAGCATGAAGTCTTAGACAGTTTCGTATGTGTCTACACTGTATTGGGGTTACAATCAATCCCTCTTTTAGGCCTGATGACCTCTCCATCTTCCCACTGAAGGCATCTCCTATTTCCCGTTTCCTTGTTTGTTTTGAGTATGGTGGTGTGCAGGTTTTAGTGTGTTCATAACTGCAATATCCGTGACATAGTCAGTAGACAGAATTTCACAGCACTCCTTTCCGTCCTTTGGCTCTTAGGATCTTTGTTCTTCCTCTTTTGTGTTGTTCCCTGTGCCTGGAAGGAGTTGATAAAGATAACTTGTTTAGGTCTGAGAACCCAACAGTCACTCTCTGCACTGTGAACATTTATGAGTCCCCACATTAGCTGTTGGTCACTGATGGGGCAAGTCCTTCTGTGTATATTTATCTTATTGGTTGTTGAATAAAGCACTGTTCAGCCAATGAGGCAGCAAGAAGCTTCTCTTACTGAGGCTAAGAACAGTACTAGTCTATTGGCACAGACATGAATATTTAGGAGACATTTTTGCCAGCTTGTCAATGTAGATTGGGGTTTCTGTCCCACCTGGTCCCATAGCCATTTAGCCCCAAATAAACACACAGAGGCTTACATTACTTATAAACTGTTTGGCTGATGGCTTAGGCTTCTTACTGGCTAGCTCTCTCTTAATAACCCATAACTACTAATCTATGTATTTCTACATGACCTGCTCTTACCATAGAATGCCTGGCACCCTATCTTCCCAGTAGCTACATCGTAACTCTCTGTCAGCTCCCCTCTCCTTCCTCTTCCCAGAATTCTTCTTGTCTGGTATCCCCACCTATACTTCCTGCTTGGCTACTGGACAATAAGCATTTTATTAAACCAATAAGAGAAACATATATTTAGAAGGCCATCCCCCATCTTGTCAATTTAGTGAAAATATCAGTAGTTAATGCCTCTCCAGGGCCTGTGACTTCCCTAGCTCTACAGGCTTTTGCTGTGCTACATACGAGTTCTTCTTTGTGGGTCTTTTCTTAAATCCAAGTAGAGAGTGGTTGTCTGTCCTCCTAAGAGTTACGCCACTATTGTACCAGAAGGTATGTCTTGCCTGGCAGGTCAGTGTAATAGAACACAGGATCATCAGTTAGATAACAATGTTGATGTCTTTTCTCCACCAGTCAAGCCCTCATAGTGCCTTCTGCCACTATGAATGCTATCCAGCAGGAGGAAGCTTCTAGCTCAGTCCTATCTTGACTTTCAAGTATCCTATGTTCAAACTGTGTGGTGTCTTGAGTGAGAGGGTCTTACCACCTAGTTCCAGTGGGTAACCAAGAGCAATGACAACAGCCCGTATTATATTGGGAGGGCTCCTTGGCTAACAACTCATAGGGAAGTATCCAATTTGGATTTTTATCTAAAAACCTATGGCTTCCGGAGACAGCATTATCCATCACTGCAGGGTTACTACATTAAAATTCTTTCTTTTAATCATATTTTTAGTTAGCTTATAAAATAGTTTTCTATATCTATTTCCCAAACATTTTAAGTTTTAGTTGGCCTTGCTCCCTCTACCAACACCTTTCTTCCATCTCTGCTTAAACTTTTTTAGCCCTAGCATTCCTGGCTGGTTGCATGTCACAGGAATTTTACTATCTAACCCCAATCTAAAGACTCAATCTCTACTCTGCCTCATATCATACGGCCACTCTGTATGATATAGACATCGCTCTATTCTCACAAACATGATTGGAATTTGACTACTTAGTATACCTACAGTGATCTCCTTTCCTGAGGCATCATTGTCACCTCCCTGGCCATCTCCCTATCCTCCTATCCTCCAGGCACCATTCTTCCAGTCAACTATCATTACAGCAGCCAAGAAGAGGTCACAAACCAAATATGTGAGTTCTTGTTATATTCTGTTCCAACCCCTGTAACGACCTCCATGTGTTACTCAGAGCACAGGTCACACGAGACTTCATGTAGCCTCTCCAGTCAGATGGTCTGTTTTAGTTCTCTTTACCTGTTCCCTTGTGGTTCAGTCAACATCAGCCATGCTTGCCTCTTTCTCATCCTCCAAATTTACCCCTCTCAATTAGACCTTAAAGGTTTTTCGTAAGTGTCCCCCCTCTAATTTCATGTAGCTTCCATATTCCCTATAACAGTCTGAAGGTCTTTGGCATAAATTCATATTGAAACCTTACTGTGAGGACAGTAATACAAGGTTGGATGAGGTGACTAGTCATGAGTTTGGAATTCTCACAAATGGGAATAAGGCTCTTATTTAAAAAGGCCCAAGTGGACTCCTTGCCCACTCCAATGTGTAAGGACATAAATGAGTAGGTACAGCTTCTGAACCAAAAAGTAGGTCTTCAGGAGAAACCAGTGATTGACACCATGACAGTGAACTTACAACATCCAGAACTCCGAGAAACTAATTTCTGCTATTTATAATCAACCACTCTAAGGCACTTGGTCATAGCTTGTGGAAAAGACTACAGAACCATTCAAATGCTTCCTTTGGCTGTCCCAGTTACAATTTTAGCTCCTTTTCATTCTCTTTTCCTATCTTGCAGTGTTCTTCTTTGTGCCATCTGACATACAATGTTTTCTGTTTTATTCTTTTTTATTCACTGTCTTCCCTCTTCTATGAGAACATTGGCACTTTTGTTTGCAATAGTGGCCCTGTGTGACCATAACAGTGTTTGGTTCATGTTAGGCATTGGGTTCTTTGTCAAAGCACTAAATGAATTTCAAGCACACATGCATGGACCACTGTAACCACTACATAGAGGTAGAAAAGTGGGCTCCAGACATAAGCTGAAGACGTAGAGGTGAGATGAGAAGCAAAGTCCTAATTTTCTAAGATGTGTTTGAATTTTATCTAGAAGAGTAATGCATAGGCTATGGAATAGTTTTCCTTCACTGTGAAATGAACAAGACACAGTGTTGGGGGTATTTTGATAGCTCTTTACTTCCGAGCAATGTAACATTCACCTCCTCTCTCTCCCTTTGACCTTTAGTGTTGTCAGACAATCATTTGCTCAACCTAATATCACTTCTCAGCAAGTGTCTGCTAGACATTTCCTTTGTTAAATGTATAAGGAAGGTCACTGACCTCCCATTGTCCCTTACCTCACTTTGTCTGTGACGAGTTCTTATGTAAGACAAATATAAGCTCCTGTGGCATAAGTGGACATAAGTTCTCTCTACTAGGAGACCTGTAGAATTCCAGCACAGCTTCATCCAGAGGGCTGCTGCAGGTCACTTCTGGTGCTGGGGAACTGCAAGTAGGTGAGCAGAGTTGCTGATATGGGCAAGTGACACAGGAGGATGTGAACCCAGGCCCTGTCAGAAAGTGCATTGATTAATAACATTATTAGTTTTGGTGACTAGCAGCACAGCTTTTTCTAACTATAAAAACTAGTGTCTGTTTACAAAATACTTCGTTGTTACATGGGTATTCAACATAGGAAGCCTTTCATGGGCCTTGAACACAAGTTATATTGACAACAATTTTACACATACTTACACAATACACTTAAAAATAATACTATATGCTGAATGCTGTCCTAGCTAGCACTCCATCTGCACCACTAAATAGGGCATACTGTTCATGCTCCAAGGTTACTCATTCATTCATTCATTCACTCATTCATCCATCATCTATTCATTCATATAGTGCTTCAAGGAGCCAGGTTGCTGGGTTTTGAATAACAGCTCAGTCACATTGTGGCTGAAGACTTGAAAAGTCATGCATTGTCTACATGTCTCATTCTAAAGGGATCAGAATAGCAGACACTTAATGTGGTTCTTTGAGATCTGCCTACCACAAAGCAAATTTTGTTTCTTTCATGCTTCATGAAATCATCCAGGTGCTAGGTCTGTGCTAAACACTGTCAGCCTAGTAAGGGTTTAACACATTTTAGCTATTTTTCTCTTTGCATGAGTCTTTTGTCTTAGGAAGGAATACAGATGCCATTCAAATCATCGCAGAGGAAACACATGATATAAGTTAACTGTGTCTGCAGTAGGTCTGCAGAAGTACGTCACAGGGTGCAATGTGATCAAAAAGACCAACCTTTTCTGGAGAAGTGCTGTTGACGTATCCCACGAGGCTAGAAGAGTGTACAGTATTAGTGTTATGATTTGGACATAGAATGAGTCCCACAGACTCCTGTTGACAATGGGCCCCTAGCTGCTGCTGGTGGTTTTTGGTTTTGTTTTTTAAAAATATAGTTACACTGTTTCCCTCCTTTCCTTTTCTTCCTCCAACTCTACCTATGTCTCCTCCCCTCAACTCATTTTAAGCTCCCCTTGCTCCTCTCAAATGATCATGACCTCATTTTCTTTATTGTTATGTATATATATACACAAGAGCACGAGTGCCCACATTCACACACACAACCTATCTATCATCTATCTATAGCTATCATCTATATCTATCTATCATTTCTCTATCACCTATCTATATCTATCAATCATCTATCATTCTATCATCTCTATCTGTCATCTATCACTTACCTGTCATCTACATATCTATCATCTATCAATCATCCATCACTTATCTATCATGTATATATTTATCATTTATCTATCTATCATCTATCATTCTATCATCTATATATATCATCTATCACCTATCATCCTTATATCTATCATCTATATCTATATATCTATCATCTATTTGTTTTTATCTATCTAGCATCTATATCTATACGTCTATATATCTATTGTCTATCATTCTATCACCTATTATCTATGTAAACCTGCTTAGTCAATTTAGTGTTGCTTGTATGTAT